>NC_091201.1:27807327-27887327 GCF_040958095.1 Procambarus clarkii
AGTAGATCAACTCCCAAGACTCTCTCCAGGTAAGATCCAGGTATGAAAAGTTATCCTGTCTCCCCTCAGATTGTACTTCCTGGTACCAGACGAGAGAAATTTGCCGTGAGCTTATACCAGGAACATGTAAGGGATTGTTTCCAGATGACAATCCCTTATTTCCAGAAGAAATATTGCTGGGACAAACGTGGACATCTTCAAGAGAAAACTTAATTGTTTTCTTCAAGAAGTGCCGGACCAACCGGGCTGTGGTGGGTGTGTGGGTCTGAGGGCCGCTCCAAGCAACAGCGTAGTGGACCTAACTCTCACAATTCAAGCCTGGCCTCGGGCCGGGCTTGGGGAGTAGAACAACTCCCAGAACCCCATCAAGCAGGTTCTGGGAGATGCGGGATGCGTGCTGAAATAATTCCTTTTAGCCCAAGAGGCACGGTACAATGTGTACAGTAACCCCACTGCGGGGTGGTAATGCAATAGGAACAATGACCGAGTTCTGTTAATCAGTGCTTATCAACACCTCTGTGGTGACAAGAAAACTGGACAAACGCCTCCAAAGGGTACCTGATCAACCGAGCGGGGAGTGAGGTACGGGGGGGAGGGAAGATGGGATGACTTACTTGAAGAAAGTAGAGGGGGGAGGGGGGGTAGGTGTGTGGGGAAGGACGGAAAGTTGGGGGAAGGAAAGAAGAGCAGGCAGGGGTACAATAATGGTTAAGGAAATGAATGGAAGATGGAGGATGAAAGGTTGAGGGAAGGAGCAGGTTATCTTGCACTGGTTCCCAGGATGAACGTCTCCGCGGCCCTGTCTCTGACCAGAGGCCTCGTGCTTGGTGCTCCGCTTAATCAGGCTGTTTGACGTAGCTGCTCGCAGCTTGACGTATGAATCACAGCCTGATTAATCGGGCATCCTTTGGAGGTGTTTATCAAGTTCTCTCTTGAACACCGTGGGAAGTCGGCCTGTTATTGCCCCCAACAACGTATAAAGGGAGTGTTGAAAAGTCTTGGGGTCCTAGATGCTGCTAGCGCTCCATCCTCTCGAATAGTACATCGTATTTTGACGTATAACTTCCCTAAGGCTAAAAACTGACACTCAAAATCACAGCGGTTCACAAAATTAACGTGATGCCCCGTTTTCTACACGTGGGTCCTGAGTTAGGTTAGGTTCAAGCAATTTAGTACATCAGTTTAGTGACGATGTGAACACTAGAGGCTAGGCTCCTCTCAGCGTACCACTTGCAGAGGGAAGAGAATGAGAGGAGAGAGGACTGGCGGTGTAGGAGGAATAATGAGTTAAACAGTTTATATCTAGAGGTCGCGGGATCCATCAGATAAATTATGTTGACACTACCGGGCGGACTGGAACCTGTGCCAGTTTTAGCAGAGAGGTGTTGTGGGCGAGGCGTAGGGGTCCACTACTTACCTAGTTCCCTAGTTGGGCTTTAGCTCTTTGGTCCCGCCTCTCAACCGTCAATCAACTGGTGTATAGATTCCTGAGCTTCTCGAGCTCTATCATATTTACATTTGAAACTGTTTGGAGTTAGCCTCTACCACATCACTTCCTAGTGTATTCCATTTACTAACTACTCTGACACTGAAAAAGTTCTTTCTAATGTCTCTGTGGCTCATTTGGGTACTCAGCTTCCACCTGTCTCTCCTTGTTCGTGTACCACCCGTGTTAAATAGTCCATCCTTGTCCACTCTGTCAATTCCCCTGAGAATTTTGTTTGTGGTGATCATGTCTCCCAGAGCTCTTCTGTCTTCCAGCGACGTGAGGTGCAGTTCACGCAGCCTTTCCTCATAACTCATACCTCTTAATTCTGGGACTAGAATAGTGGTATACATCTGAACTTTTTCCAGCTTCGTCTTGTGTTTGACTAAGTACGAGCTCCATGCTGGAGCCGCATACTCCATGATTGGTCTTACGTATGTGGTATACAAGGTTCTGAAGGATTCCTTACACAGGTTTCTGAAAGCAGTTATGATGTTAGCCGCCGATGTTATTCTTTTGGTGTGGGCTTCAGGAGACAGGTTTGACGTAATATCAACTCCTAGATCTTTCTCTCTGTCCACTCCGTGAAGGACTTCATCTCCCATTCGGTATCCAGTGTCTGACCTTTTATTTCCTCCTCCTAGTTTCATTACCTGGTTACCTGGTTGATGGGGTTCTAGGAGTTCTTCTAGTCTCCAGGCCCTGGCCCGAGGCCAGGCTTGACTTGTGAGAGTTTGGTCCACCAGGCTGTTGCTTGTTACACCCTCTTGGGTGCGGCGCGGTGAAGGCGCTGCCACCGTGGGGAAGGAGTACTGAGAGTCAGTGTAAACTGTGTGGGGTGTCGGCGGGAGTCCCAGTTAGTACTCTCTCCTACCAGTCACCTGGCGAGGTTTGATCCACACGGAGGCACATCCACCACACCTGGCAGGTTATACCAGCGCTGTGGATGGTGAACGTGGCTGGCTGGTGGCCGTGTGAAGACAGCCTTAGGCTCCTCTCTTGTTTACTTGCACTTCGCTACTCAGCTTTTCTTTGAATAATAATGTACGTTTTTACAAGTTAAGGCTATTTTATGTTAGACAATTAACTGACCTGACCGGACCAACCGGGCTGTGGTGGGTATGAGAGTTTGGTCCACCAAGCAACAGCCTGGTGGACCAAACTCTCACAAATCAAGTCTGGCCTCGGGCCGGGCTTGGGGAGAAGAAGAACTCCCAGAACCCCATCAACCAGGACCTAATCTATTGTTTGTTTATTTTAATTTGATGGGGGTTTGTTTGCATGTTTCATCCACCCACCCCATGCTTCCTTCGGGGGGTTGGAGATATTTCATGTAGACCATTACTGTAAGATGTGGTGAAGGTGTAGATGTGTGTGTCACCCTTCACGCTCTCCTGCCCTCCACAGGGCCCTTCTGCCCTCCCAAGGTCCTCCACAAGCCTTTCTGCCCTCCTAAGACCCTCCCAAGGCCCTTCTTCCCTCCCAAGGCCCTCCACAGGCCCTCCTAAAACGCCAGGGAATATGTTGCGTCTTTACTGGTGCCGTAACTTTAAGAGCGTTAATTAGGCCAGAGAAACAATACGGGGACAGGGTGCGACGGTAGCGGTTTTGGCCATTCATATCGGGAAGTAGCTCGCGGGTGCCTGCTGGCCCAGTTGAAGGTGAAGGGGGCGGACATTACCTACTTACTCCTGCATGCGCCTGCTTGTTACTGCTTGCTCCTGCCTGCTGGTTAGCAAGATAGGAGAGGTGTACCTCCAGCACCTGCGGACCACCACAGCAGGGGGTAAACACCAGCTGCCTTACTCAGGGAGGCTCTGACGCTAACACACTGGAGTCACTGTCCTCCTCAATGTTTGTATTATCACTGTTGCATTTACTGCATGTACGAACACCATGATATTTTGTACTGCATGTACGAACACCATGATATTTTGTACTGCATGTACGAACACAATGTCTTCGTCTTGCTGTTCTTTGTGTATTTCTTCCATGTATTATTGCAATAATACATGGAGGAGACCATGGAGACCATGGCACGAGGAGACCATGGTCTCCTCGTGCCTGACGCCAATATCAAACAGGGCATTGTGCGCAACTTGTCCTCTCGTCTAATGCATCATTTTTAATGCTATCGACCACTAGGTTAGGTGGGTTGCTTGGGTTCGTACGTTTCTGGCTGGGTAAAACTGGTGCGGGTTTAACAAGGTGGAAAATCGAGAACGGATCGATACCAAGTTATCTCCGCGCGACTATTATAGAGTTATATGATTTTTCTTCAATAGTATCTGAAGGCCTGTCTCATGTTTACGGCCTCTGATGATCTGCTATTGGCGGAGGGTGGGTGGTGATCAGCCAGGCTGTGTTGGGCTGTGTGCAGCGTTGTGGTGGGTGGCCAGAGGTAGCGGCCTGGTCTGGCCATACCAGTAGGGTCTAAGTCCTGAGAAAGGAATGTCTCGCCATCCCTACTCGATAAAATATAAACAAACCTAACCTATCTTATCCTAACCTAACGAAAATAGAGAAAATATAATTGTATATATATATATGGTGTGGAGGTGTGACGTGACTGTGACGTCATAGTGGTGATACTGGTACAGGTTTTGGAGCCTACTGGAACCAGACAGTACCCTCCTTCCCTGACAGTTTACAAACCTCTCCAGTTGAGTAATTCCTCTCCAGTCTGTCTCTGCTAATGTTCCCAAAAATTATACTAGAGGAGCCTAACATTATGTGACTTTATTATATTATAATAAAATAACACCCACTATTATAACGCGATAATAGCGGGTGTTGAACACCAGTGGAAGAAACGGGTGTTTAAAACGAGTACAAGAAGCCAAGTCCGTCTATTGACCGAACTGCTTCCGCGGACTACAATACCATAAATGGTAACTAGGTTTCAATTTAGGGAGCCGGTCGGCCGAGCGGACAGCACGCTGGACTTGTGATCCTGTGGTCCTGGGTTCGATCCCAGGCGCCGGCGAGAAACAATGGGCAGAGTTTCTTTCACCCTATGCCCCCTGTTACCTAGCAGTAAAATAGGTACCTGGGTGTTAGTCAGCTGTCACGGGATGCTTCCTGGGGAGTGGAGGCCTGGTCGAGGACCGGGCCGCGGGGACACTAAAAAGCCCCGAAATCATCTCAAGATAACCTCAAGAAGATAGGTATTCATGGGTGAATCATGGATTCATAGGTATTCATTGTGAGTTGGGATTGGATTGATTAGTTTGGATGATGGTGAGACTGATTTCTAGTTACGTGGGGTTATTTTTACAGTGTCATTTTCGCCTCGAGTACTCGTACGTGCTTTGGAAGTCAATGAGGAAAACACGTCGAGGCGAAACCTCATCCATGAAGACCTGATGGGGAGGTGGAGACAATCCCTGATAGTAGGCCGTGCAGCCCCGGCCCTCGGGTCCGCCCTACTCTGCACGTGCATAGAGTGCTGTGTCAGACAGTACAGTATATGTATTCGGGTAAAAGTACATACATACAAAATGAGTTACAAACAGAATATTGGATTTCAAGATATAGCTAGTATATACTATGCTTCAAGCCACTAATACCCACAGCGTTTCGGGCAAGACCGCATGTGTTCTACACGAGAAACAAGATTGATTGATAAAGATTAAGCCACCCAAAAGGTGGCACGGGCATGAATAGCCCGTAAATGGTGGCCCTTTTGAAGCATTACCAGTATCAGTAGCTGATACTGGCGATCTGTGGAGGTGCGACTGCACCCTACGGAGAGGTCCTGACCTCTGACGAGAAACAAGTTGTAAGTAAGTATAAGTAAAGGGACCTGGCAGCGAGGGTGGTGATAAAGGGTGAGATGGTGAGGGATGAAGAGGTTCCGTCTCCCTCTGTACAGAAGCATCCAAGTTGGCGAGCCTGGCCTTGATGGCCTAAGTTTGGCGCACCGGGGAACACGGGAGGTTCCAGCGGTGTCGTTAGAGCGGGGGTCCAGGGCAAAGTGGGTCAGACAAAGCTATAAACTTGGGGTTATGATCTTAATTGTTGAGGCAGGATAGTTGGTAGGACTGTGAAGGGAAGCTTCTGGACTTGCCCAAGCCCGCCCCTACAGTTCCTGCTAGTTACCTTGGGTAACTACCAGAATAGACTCACAGGTCTATTGTTGGTCAGAATAGACTCACAGGTCACAGAGCAATAGACTCACAGGTCTATTGTTGGTCAGAATAGAATCACAGGTCACAGAGCAATAGACTCACAGGGCTATTGTTGGTCAGAATAGAATCACAGGTCACAGAGCAATAGACTCACAGGGCTATTGTTGGTCAGAATAGACTCACAGGTCACAGAGCAATAGACTCACAGGTCTATTGTTGGTCAGAATAGACTCACAGGTCACAGAGCAATAGACTCACATGTCTACTGTTCTTCAGTATCTTCCCGCCAAATATAAGAAATATTGTGACGGTACGAAGGTGTGGATGTGTTCCAAAACCAATCAGGCAAGTTCCTGCAGGACATGCCGGACTTTGCAAGGCAACTGGTGGCTGTTCGGGGAAGGTCATAGGCGGGATCTGGGTCGACTCCACATGACCTCTCTTGGCATGAAATGGCAAATGATACCATTATCCAATATCTCTAAATACCAAGGGTCCATCCTCACTAACATTCATCCAATATGTTGTTTTCTACATAATTAAATAGTTGTGGTAGTGTTGAGTGTAGTTATGACCTCCGTGACCTGAGCAACACCGCCCCCTAGGGGGAAGACTTGCGTGCGAGAGAGTGAGTGAGTGCACGCGCGTTTATTATGAAACAATTACCATACATGCTGGGTTATTGATCACTTCCTGTCGTTGCTAGGTGAATAATTAGCTCCAGTAATTGGTTGGCAGAGGGCGTGGGCGTGCGTGGGTGGGTGTGGGTGGGGGGGGGGGGGGGCGAGGCCGGGTGGTAGGCCGGGTAGTAGGTCGGGTAACACCTCCAAGCCCAGTAAGGCTCCGGTCACAGGTGGTGACGGATACGAACTCCAGTGTCCCTTCACATGTGCGCTTCTCTCACCTTTCCCTTTGATCTCTCCTTCTCCCTTCACTGATTTACCCCCCCCCCCTCTTTCCCACACTCCCTGCCCCTCCCCCACCCCAGTTCCCTATGACCCACCCTCCCCCTTCCCCCCTACTCACTGTAGTAACAGTGATTCACTATACCCCGGAGGAGGGGGGGGGGATAAACCTGTTCTCAGGGTGTGAACTGGTTGCCACACGGCTCAGTAATTGTTGGTGTTGAATATAGTAACAAAAAAACTATTGTTTTTGTTGTCTAGTCCCCATGAAAAATTTTGTTTTTTGTTTTTTCAAACAAAGATTTTGCCTATAACTTTTTTATTTCGAATTTTATTTACAAAAATCCCAGAATGTAAATTGAAAACTGTGATGCTGTTTATTTTAGATATTTATTTTCGTAGTGCTTTTATTTTTGTTCAGAAAAACTTAATGAGGCGCCAAGGCCTTAGGCTATCTTTTGTCCAGCTAGTTTATGGACTTGTAAGTGGTTTCCTTGTGTGAACTGTATTCTAGGAAGTCGTGTATATTCTGAGACTCTCAATTAAGAATACCAGCTTCATGCATCACAGATATTAGACGTCTTGGAATTAAATAATATTTCTCATGCAGAGAATTAGTTTAGTGCTTGAAGTATCCTGGGAGGGGTATAGTGTGTGTGTTTACTCTCCCATGTGGACTTGTATGTGGAGCTTCAACTCCTGGGCCCCGCATTTCATTCTTACGACCCTCTTGTGTATTGTGTGAAAGGCTGTGCCGTTATCGAGGGCACATGGCGGCCTGTGTGATGGGATGGGGGGGGGGGATGGGGACCTTACCTTACCTTGAGGTGCTTCCGGGGCTTAGCGTCCCCGCGGCCCGGTCGTCGACCAGGCCTCCTGGTTGCCGGACTGATCAACCAGGCTGTTGGACGCGGCTGCTCGCAGCCTGACGTATGAGTCACAGCCTGGTTGATCAGGTGAAGGGGGGGGGGATCAGGGGAGGGGGTAGACGTAGTTATCTTCTCATATGACTATTATCGTGCCTCTGGCAGCGCTGGTGTCCGAGTACTAGTTGCTATTATTCGGAAGATGTGGGTCTGGAACTTAGGTAAGAGGCACTTAGACAAGTTCTTGCAAGAAGTGCCGGACCAACCGGGTTGTGGTGGGGTATGTGAGCTTGCGGGCGGCTCCAAGCAACAGCCTGTTGGATCAAGTTATCACAAGTCAAGCCTGGCCTCAGGCCGGGCTCGGGGAGTAGAACAACGCCCAGAATCCTCTCCAGGTATGAAAGTAACTGTGGTAGTGTTGGGTACCTTGGGGCTATTGGTTATCTTGCGGTTACCTTGCGGTTAACTTGAGGGGATACCTTGCGGTTACCTTGGGGGGTTACCTTGAGGGGATACCTTAAGGGGTTACCTTGCTGTTACCTTGAAGGGATACCTTGTGGTTACCTTGCGGGGTTACCTTGAGGGGTTACCTTGCGGGGTTACCTTGCTGTTACCTTGAGGGGCTACCTTGCGGTTACCTTGAGAGGTTACCTTGAAGGGTTACTTTGCAGTTACCTTGCGGTTACCTTGACGGGTTACCTTGAGGGGCTACCTTGCGGTTACCTTGACGGGTTACCTTGCGGTTACCTTGAGGGGCTACCTTGCTGTTACCTTGACAGGTTACCTTGAGGGGGCTACCTTGCGGTTACCTTGAGGGGTTACCTTGAGTGGATACCTTGCGGTTACCTTGAGGGGTTACCTTGCGGTTACCTTGAATGGTTACCTTGCGGTGTTACCTTGAGGGGTTACCTTGCGGTTACCTTGAGGGGTTACCTTGTGGTTACCTTGAACGGTTACCTTGCGGGGTTACCTTGCGGGGGTTACCTTGCGGGGGTTACCTTGCGGGGTTACCTTGCGGGGGTTACCTTGCGGGGTTACCTTGAGGGGCTACCTTGCGGGGTTACCTTGCGGTTACCTTGAGGGGTTACCTTGAGGGGTTACCTTGCGGTTACCTTGCGGGGTTACCTTGAGGGGTTACCTTGAGGGGTTACCTTGCGGTTACCTTGAGGGGTTACCTTGCGGGATTACCTTGATGGGTTACCTTGAGGGGTTACCTTGAGTGGATACCTTGCGGTTACCTTGAGGGGTTACCTTGCGGTTACCTTGAATGGTTACCTTGCGGTGTTACCTTGAGGGGTTACCTTGCGGTTACCTTGAGGGGTTACCTTGTGGTTACCTTGAACGGTTACCTTGCGGGGTTACCTTGCGGGGGTTACCTTGCGGGGGTTACCTTGCGGGGTTACCTTGCGGGGGTTACCTTGCGGGGTTACCTTGAGGGGCTACCTTGCGGGGTTACCTTGCGGTTACCTTGAGGGGTTACCTTGAGGGGTTACCTTGCGGTTACCTTGCGGGGTTACCTTGAGGGGTTACCTTGAGGGGTTACCTTGCGGTTACCTTGAGGGGTTACCTTGCGGGGTTACCTTGATGGGTTACCTTGAGGGGTTACCTTGCGGGATTACCTTGGGTCGTTTCTGGGGGTTGGGGGGTAAAGATCCCCGCGTCCCGTTTTCTGACCAGACCTGGTTGACGGTCTGGTCAACCAGGCTGTTGGGCACGGCTGTTCGCAGCCTGACATGAATCACAGCCTGGTTGACCAGATACCCCTCGGAGGTGTTTTATCAAGTTGTCTTTTAAACACAGTAAGAGGTCGGCCACTTATGTATAAAGTATTAACATCTTGGATCCTTAGTGTTGATAGAACTGTCTCTTAACCTACTTTGTCAATTTGAGTTATGGAAGCCTTGACTGGTAAACAGCAATGAAGAGTTCTGCTTGATACCTGGTTGATGGGGTTCTGGGAGTTCTTCTTACTCCCCAAGCCCGGCCCGAGGCCAGACTTGACTTGTGAGAGTTTGGTCCACCAGGCTGTTGCTTGGAGCGGCCCGCAGGCCCACATATACCTGGTTGATGGGGTTCTGGGAGTTCTTCTTCTCCCCAAGCCCGGCCCGAGGCCAGACTTGACTTGTGAGAGTTTGGTCCACCAGGCTGTTGCTTGGAGCGGCCCGCAGGCCCACATATACCTGGTTGATGGGGTTCTGGGAGTTCTTCTACTCCCCAAGCCCGGCCCGAGGCCAGGCTCGAATTGTGAGAGTTTGGTCAGTTCAGCGTTTTCTTTGGAAGTATCTTCATCCCAGGTCTCCAACCTTGTTCATTGTGATTTTTTTTTATTGTGATGTCTTGTGATATCTTGATATCTATATTGTGATATCTTGTTCATTGTGATATTGAGTGTAGACCAATACACAGTCCAGGTCTAATCTAAATCAAATCTGAGCGTAAATGTAAAAGATGTATATAACAAAGTAGGGATCCCTCTGAGAATGATGACTAAGTCACGCTAGAATAAGACCGCAAGCGGCTATACGGAAAACAAATTGTTGGGAAATTCTCAGGGAAGCGTCAGGAGTTTCGACAAAATAAAATAACCGGCACAGAACACGCGAAAAACTAAAATGCTCGTCCCAGTGTGAAGAAATACACGGACAACTATTGAGGAAATGGAAAATGTCCAAAATGACTATATATCTTTTTTACGTGTATGCAAAGACCAAATCAAGACCCTCCATGGTATTGACAGTTGTCAAGGACGCTCCGCCAGGGGAAAGTGGAGAAGGCAAGTAGGTACACCACAGGTACACCACAGGTACACCACAGGTACACCACAAGGTAGGGGGCCTCGTAGCCTGGTGGATAGCGCGCAGGATTCGTAATTATGTGGCGCGGGTTCGATTCCCGCACGAGGCAGAAACAAATGGGCAAAAGTTTCTTTCACCCTGAATGCCCCTGTTACCTAGCAGTAAATAGGTACCTGGGAGTTAGTCAGCTGTCACGGGCTGCTTCCTGGGGTGTGTGTGTGTGTGTGTGTGTGTGTGTGTGTGTGTGTGTGTGGAAAAAAAAAATAGTAGTTAGTAAACAGTTGATTGACAGTTGAGAGGCGGGCCGAAAGAGCAAAGCTCAACCCCCGTAAAAACACAACTAGTAAACACAGGGGCCTGATAGCTAAGTGGACAGGGCTCTGGACTCGTAATCCTCGGATCCAGCTTCGATCCCCAGTGATGGCAGAAACAAAATGGGCAGAGTTTCACTCTCTCACCCTGATGCGCCTGTTCACCTAGCAGTAAATAGGTACCTGGGGAGTTAGATAGCTGCTACGAGCTGCTTCCTGGGGGTTGTGGAAAAAAAAGTAGTTAGTAGCAGTAGATTGATTGACAGTTGAGAGGCGGGCCTAAAGAGCAGAGAACTCAACCCCCGCAGAACACAACCGGGTAAATACAGGTACACATCTTGGTGACCAAGGTGTTACCGGTGATGACAAGCATCTTACTACATCTCTACATTTGGAGGTGGTCGCTACCGGTGACCTGAATACTCCGTCGTGCGCATGATCAACCCCACACCCCCGGTAGTCAGTCCCCCACACACACACAGTTATCCTCACAGTTGTACAGTAAGCGTACTAACTGTAAATATAGGGTTTAAATGTTATAGGCCTATCCCTGCTGGCTTAGGGTGGGGAAGTCTACCGCCGGCAGCCCCCCAGGGAAGGCCGGCAGCCCCCCAGGGAAGGCCGGCAGCCCCCCAGGGGAAGGCCGGCAGCCCCCAGGGAAGGCCGGCAGCCCCCCAGGGGAAGGCCGGCAGCCCCCAGGGAAGGCCGGCAGCCCCCAGGGAAGGCCGGCAGCCCCCCAGGGGAAGGCCGGCAGCCACCCAGGGGAAGGCCGGCAGCCCCCCAGGGGAAGGCCGGCAGCCCCCCAGGGGAAGGCCGGCAGCCCCCCAGGGGAAGGCCGGCAGCCCCCCAGGGGAAGGCCGGCAGCCCCCAGGGAAGGCCGGCAGCCCCCAGGGAAGGCCGGCAGCCCCCCAGGGGAAGGCCGGCAGCCACCCAGGGGAAGGCCGGCAGCCCCCCAGGGGAAGGCCGGCAGCCCCCAGGGAAGGCCGGCAGCCCCCAGGGAAGGCCGGGTGGTGTAGACTGGTGGTAATGAATGGTGGCAATAACCCGGCCTCTGGCGTGGTGAGGCCTCGCGGCCAGCTGATAAGCTGGGCCGCCGCCACGTAACGTTGTGCAGCGTGATATCTGTGCAGGCTGGGTGAGGGAAGGCCCGCTATCTGGCGGCGCGGGTCGTTGCCGTATCTTTACTCACCAATAACACCTTCCAGCCCAGTGGAGCTTGGCTTTTTTGGCGGCGGCCTTTATCGCCGGCCCGAGTTTAATGAGGAATATTTGCGGGAGATACTGCCGGATGGGCTGCCAGGCCTGGGGGGGGGTGGGGGGGTTGATGGGGGCGGTGGGGGGGGGGTGACGCCTAAGGGAGAGGGGGGCTGGCCTTCTGGGGGGGGGGGGAGGGGGAGTTTGAGGGCATTGATTATGACACATTGTCGAGAAACACAATGGTGTTTAAGTCTGCTCGGCAAGATATGCCATCTTTTAATGATTAATTACTGTCCTCGCGAAATTTTGAATCTGTTGTCACGGATATTTGATTTAATTATATAGACCTGTATAGCCACAAGGAGGAGAATTCAGCAAATTCAATTTAGACTAATTTACCGATTCACTTAGAATTAATTAACCAAGACTTTGCAGCTCGACAATGTGAAGCCAAATCAGTACTTCAAGATAAAAGGCACATTATCACTAGAAATATGCTCAAGTCACACCTCACTAAGAGAGATACCAAAAAAAAAAGATATGAAAATTAGGACTCGAATGCCGTTCCTTGTATAGGCGAAAAAGCCAAATAGCAGAATAGCTGGAACGCTCCACTATCGCGAGAACGACCAGGAAGGCTGTGTGGAGAACTAGAGACGAGCAAGTTGAAGCTACACGATGCATACACAATCCAAGAGACACAGAGAGCGCAAAAAGCCATCGATGAAACAGAGAAATACAAAATAGTTTTTTCTCCTATCTTGAGGTTATCTTGAGATGATTTCGGGGCTTTAGTGTCCCCGCGGCCCGGTCCTCGACCAGGCCTCCACCCCCAGGAAGCAGCCCGTGACAGCTGACTAACTCCCAGGTACCTATTTACTGCTAGGTAACAGGGGCATTCAGGGTGAAAGAAACTTTGCCCATTTGTTTCTGCCTCGTGCGGGAATCTGCCTATGCCAAATCTAGAACCCTAAAATACTACTAATTTGAGGTAAGCCATAGACAGTATACCTACGCGCACTGCACGAGGCCCTGAATCTAGGAATTCCACATTCATCAAGAATTGTAAAAGACACTTATCACAGGCGCTAAACACGTTTTGGAGACGGAGCCTAGATACTGGTGTAATCCCCGACAAACATAACAGCAGCAGAGATAGCTCCACACCATGAAGGATGGAATAAAGCAGAGGCAAAAGAATTCTGGACCGATAGCACCAACATCACACACAATAACAATCTTTCAAAAAGTGGTAAGAAGTAAGATGGCAAAGCACATTGAATCATTGTGTGCTGCGTGACCCCAGGACAACACAGGTTTAGAACAGGGCGCGCTTGCCTCTCTCAGTTGCCGGACCACTATGGCCTTATGGCCTTAGCTGCCATTCCCACCAGTCTCGTGCGTGCGTGTGAGATAGAGATATAGATAGAGATTGATTGATTGATATTTATTATTGATTAATTATTTTGAAAATATGACGACTGATGTGTGTGTGTGTAGACGTTTTATTTAAATAATTTTTGTTCTTTTCAGGTGGGTTGGCACTGTGTTGGCTCAAGCCAGCAGCAGCAGCAGCAGCAACAAATGGGGTGCGGGTAGGTGATTGCAGGAGGGGGGGGGGGAGGTCTCACCCTCCTGGTGCATAGTGACGCACTCTCTTACAAATAGTTTCATCCGACTCTGGATACAGTGGCTGACGTGGTAGCTACGTGGTGGTGCGTTCACTGAGCCGTTCGTACCCAGAGGACAAGGTTAAGGTTATTGCTTAAGCAAGTTGAAGGTGTCCTCCCTAGCCAAGTATGCGGCATGTTGGGCCACCCCCAGTCACCACCCCAACCACTACCCCCAGCCACCACCCCCCAACCACCAGGCTCTCACAGAGACTACCCGGTAACACTCGTACCTAGTTGCAAATGTATTCTTGGAAGAGTTGTTAAGTTGAAGTTGTGAATCTTGGCAGTGTGGTAGCCGGGCGCATCATCGTTGCTGTGCGTGATTGGTCAAGTAGCATTTACTTCGCTTCTCTCTCTTACCATCACCCCTTCCTTCTCCTCCTTACTTTCCCCTCCCTCTCTTCCCTCTACATCAACCTCTCCTTTCCCACTACCATTTCGATTATATTTTAAATTTCTCTGCTCTTTCACGCCTTCCCTTCACCTTAGAGAGGTGGAATGCCACAAGAAGCTCCCTATCCCTTTGTTTTCACCATACACAGCCGTGTCCCTGGAGAGGATTCTGGGAGTTCTTGCTGGTCTGAGACCAGACCCGACTTGTGATAACTTGGTCCAACAGGCTGTTGCGTGAAGCGGCCCGCAGGCCCTGCGACTACAATTATATAAGGCTCAGTCCATCATCATCGCAATACCCCTCCCAGCACACCTGCGTGCTTTAAAGAATGCACTATAATGCACTACCACATAACCAAACACTCCAGAGGCTCCAGGAACGGTACATCACAGCAGCAAGCCATCAGGGTGGTGTGGAAATATGATGGAAATGTTAGAAGACCCAATGTTGGAAGTACTACTCCAAGATGAGTCGCCCCACTCCCATAGCTGGTGGCCCAAGAGCTGGGATCTGCTGAAGAGCAACCAAACCCCACAATACACGATCACAACATGAAAGGCACACTAGAAACACCCTCCCCATAAGCCAAAATTATGACTGCGAAGAGTAACTACTGTGAAGAGTGAGAGTGAGTGAAGAGTAACTACTCTTCACATCATCATTGTGGGCATATCTGAAGGCCCCAAAGCACTCGTATACACACGTATGTTAAAATACATTAGTGATAACATTACACTCAATCGCCAGTCACCTCACAACAATGAGAGCAAGATTAGCTCAGATACTAAACATATTTTAATGGATGGTGACATGGTGATGGTGTGAGCGAGGAGGACAACCCGCATGCTATCCTAACACACACTGTGTTCCACAGTGTGTTTGTTCCTCTACTTGTACCTTTTCATCGTCTTGGCCCCCACCCCCCCCCCACCCCCACTCACCCCCTACCCCCACCCCCACTCACCCCCTACCCCCACCCCCACTCACCCCCTACCCCCACCCCACCAGAATTAAAAAAAATAGTCTGGGAGGGTGATCATGTCACTCTCAGCTCCCTCTCATTGTTGTCACACTGTCTTTGGTGAGTGGACGGACAGTGTCATCCTGCACTACCACCACCACCACCACCACTATCACTATCACCACCACCACTACCACTATCACAAGCACCAACTACCACCACCACGGCGGCCATTACGCCCACCAACCACCACCACCACCACGCCCACGACCACCACGCCCACCACGCCCACCACCACCACGCCCACCACCACCACGCCCACCACCACCACCACGCCCACCACCACGCCCACCACCACCACCACCAACCACCTCCACCAACCTCCACCACCACCAACCACCACCAACCACCACCAACCACCACCAACCACCACCACGGCGGCCATCACGCCCACTACCACCAACGTTTATAGCATGCAATTCCCCCAGTGGGCGGCCGTATCCCTGGTTTAGAGCGAGGTGGGCCCTTCAGCCCGGGTTGCCGCTAAGGGCTCTCCGCTCAATGTATGCCAGCCATTGCTTTCATTACATTTAAATAGAACAGTGTACGGGAGGATGTAGTGGGGAACCCGCTTGCTCAACTCTACAAGTCTTACACCTTTTGCTGACGTTACTTTTGTGCTGCTTGAGAAACTCTTCCTTAAACTGTCTTGTCTTCTCTGTTGAGCGAATGTGTGAATTATTGACTATAATTATATGATTTTTTTTTAGCGGATGGATGAAAATTGTGTAGTGAAACTTTTAGCAGCAGCCAGGCAGGCTGTTCTCCCGGGCACTTTGCTAATTACTTCGCCCAACAAGTTTGGTGTGTAACCTGTAAACTTGCCCATGCTCATTACCAGTGAAGGCCCAGCGAATTTTTGGAAGTATTTTGGTGGCTAGTGGTGCTATCATCATGTTTTGTGTGTGAGGGTGCTTGTGAGAGCTGGAGTTTACCTGTGTTTACTGGGAGACTCTTTACTCCATCCCCCGGTTTCCCTCCCCACCTCAACCTCATGTATGGTTTCCATACCTTTGAAACCATGTATGGATACAGTTCACTCTCTCCTGCCGGGTATCAAGTTATAATATCCTGAGACTCACCGGTTCAAGAGGAAACTAGATTGTTTCCTCCAAGGAGTGCCGGACCAACCTGGCTGTGGTGGGTATGTGGGCCTGCGGGCCGCTCCAAGCAATAGCCTGTTGGACCAAGCTCTCACACGTCAAGCCTTGGCCCGAGCCGGTGAGTAGAAGTAGTCTCAGAACCCCATCCAGGTACAATCTAGGTACGTTTGACCGTGGCCGACACGCAGGCAACAAGGTAGGTAGGTAAGGCTGTCAAGTCGTTTGCATATTTTTGTCTTTCTTGGGTGTGACTTTCGCAAGGTGTAGAGGGGGAGGGAGGGTGGGGGTCGTGAGTGGGGGGGGGTGTGGGTTTCTAAGTCGTCTTACCTTCCAGGAAGGTTGGTGAGGGCGTCCGTCTCCCCCGCGCCTCTCATCCTCCGGTGCCTTTGTATATTGTTTTGGCTGGCGCTCCAGGTAGGCTTCACATAAATAAAGAAAACGGGTAATAGTGTAATTTTCTGGTCTCTCCAGATGAGGCAAATTTTCGGCGCTCATGTAGGGAAAACCCTCGTAATTTCTTTTTTATTATTTTATCAACATGTGTAAAGTGGTATTTGTGATTACTCTATATTATATGAAGGGCCATGTTACACACAGAAATCACAATAGCGTGATGTATCAAATGAACAAATCCACAAGGGCCGTGACGAGGATTCGAACCTACGTCCGAGAGCATCCCAGACGCTGCCTTAATCGACTGAGCCACGACTTCTTTTAACCATGTCGTAGCTCAGTCGATTAAGGCAGCGTCTGGGATGCTCTCGGACGTAGGTTCGAATCCTCGTCACGGGGAGCCGGTGGCTGAGCGGACAGAACACTGGACGCGTGATCCTGTGATCCTGGGTTCAATCCCGGGCGCCGGAGAGAAGCAATGGGCAGTTTCTTTCACCCTGATGCTCCTGTTACCTAGCAGTAAATAGGTACCTGGGTGTTCGTCAGCTGTCACGGGCTGCTTCCTGGGGTGGAGGCCTGGTCGATGACCGGGCCGCGGAGACACTAAGCCCCGAAATCATCTCAAGATAACCAAGTTAACGGCCCTTGTTGTGTATTTGTTCAAGGGCTATATTGTTTATGTCAAAGCTAATCTGTGATGATAATAAATCGCTATCACGCCGGATGGTTAGTCAATGATGACGGGAAGCCTGCACAGGCAAAGTGTGGGTGCATTATGAGGATATCCTCAAGAACACGAGAGGGAATAAAGTCATTGCAAAACTCCAGGTACCTCATGCCGGCAGGTCTGAAGCCTCTAACGATTGGACATTCAATAATTTAAATTTTTTAAATTTTGCCCCGAGGGGCGAGTTTATTGAGCAGCGTCACTCATCCTGTGAGTGGACACACCGCCATAGTGACAGTATTGGGCAGCGCCACTCATCCTGTGAGTGGACACACCGCCATAGTGACAGTATTGAGCAGCGTCACTCATCCTGTGAGTGGACACACCGCCATAGTGACAGTATTGAGCAGCGTCACTCATCCTGTGAGTGGACACACCGCCATAGTGACAGTATTGGGCAGCGCCACTCATCCCGTGAGTGGACACACCGCCATAGTGACAGTATTGGGCAGCGCCACTCATCTTGTGAGTGGACACACCGCCATAGTGACAGTATTGGGCAGCGCCACTCATCTTGTGAGTGGACACACCGCCATAGTGACATTATTGGGCAGCGCCACTCATCCTGTGAGTGGACACACCGCCATAGTGACAGTATTGGGCAGCGCCACTCATCTTGTGAGTGGACACACCGCCATAGTGACAGTATTGGGCAGCGCCACTCATCCTGTGAGTGGACACACCGCCATAGTGACAGTATTGGGCAGCGCCACTCATCCTGTGAGTGGACACACCGCCATAGTGACAGTATTGGGCAGCGCCACTCATCCTGTGAGTGGACACACCGCCATAGTGACAGTATTGAGCAGCGTCACTCATCCTGTGAGTGAACACACCGCCATAGTGACAGTATTGAGCAGCGTCACTCATCCTGTGAGTGGACACACCGCCATAGCAGCATGTACAACACTCCCCAATAGGAAGAAAACCCGCTGGGTTGTTCATCCTGTCAAAAGACATTCAATAATGTTGTGTGTAATAATGGACATTCATGACCCAGTTCCTGCTGACAGTCTCGCGTGGAGTGCTCAAGAGAACCACGCTACTTGGTCTAGTATGCAAGGCTCGGTTTGCCGAACAAGCGGAGTGACTTATATTCAAATATTTATTTCCAAATGGGGTTTTTCAATTAATATTATTATATAATACCAAGAAGATGAATGACTTGAGTTATGTTATGTTAAGGTAAGGGAAGGTAAGGGTAGGATAGGGCAGGTAGGTTGAAGTGAGAGGTAGACTTGAGGAAGGCTGACGGTCGAAGGAGCGGATCTGTGGGGAGCTAAGAGTGGTGAGGTGGTTTACACTACTGATGCAGGAACAACAGCTGGAGCAGCAGCAGCAGCAGCAGGCGGCGGCAGCAGCAGCAGGAGCAGTAACAGGAGCAGGAGCAGCAACGCGTGCAGGCGGTGGAGCTTGTCAGCGACGACCCACTTGTTGGGCATGACTTGTGTCCACCATAGTCGCCGTCCCCTCCCCCCTCCCCTCCCCCTCTTCTCTCTCACCCCCACCATTTATCCCTCACCCTCCCCATCCATCCATCAGTTCTTCCTCCCTCCCTCCCTCCTTATCCTGCCAGGATGAATGACACCGTCTGGAGGGTTGTTGTTCGTGTTGGGAGTGTAGGATGCTATGGCGGTATGTTCACTCAAAAGGATGAGTGACGCTGCCCAATAAACTCCGCTCTTCTGGGCAAAAATTTATGGCTTAAAGTCTGAGCAGAGACCGGGCCACGGGGGGACACTGATCCCCGGTAGTACCTAAAGGAAAACTCAAGGTAGTAACTCATCGCTCTTATCCCTCCCTCCCCATCCCACCCTATTCCTTCTCTCTCTCTCTGCTTTTCTTTAGCTCCTAACCAATACACTCAGAGTAATGATCACCCACTGGGACACCCACCCACTGCACCTGACACCGAGGCGGGATCAAAGAGCCGGAGCTCAACCCCCGCAAGCACAACTAGGTAAGTAAGTACACTGCACCACATTCCTAGTTTATGCATTGTCACCCCTTCCCCTGAGACTAGAGCCTGGGAGATAGGTCTTGGTTCACCGTCGGGGGGGAGGGAGAGAGAGGGGGGGGGGGAAGAGAGAGAGCTCTCAAATAGTAGAACCAACCAAAAAAGAGAAAACGTAGGACCTCATTTTCACTAATAATGACGAATTGATCAGGAACATAATGATTACAAATACCTGTTACTCAGATCACAACCTAATTAAAGTTCTGACAAGCATGGGGAGTAGACCTGCACAACCAGTCCCTAGTCCCTGGGGAGGAGAATTCAGCATATTCAACTTTAATAATAAACATTAACTGGGGGCAAATAAACCAAGACCTCGCAGAAATGAGCTGAGAAGAACAACTAGAAAATGCAAACTTGAACCAGTGCCTGGAAAAAATATACTCAATAACTCTAGAGATATGCTCAAACAGCATACCCCTATGAAAAAAAAACGAGAACGGCGTTCCCTCTATAGGCGAAGAAAACTAATCACGGAATAACTTAAGTCACTCTCTCCTTATCACACCCTACTCCTCAAACACGGCCCGAGGCCAAGCTTGACCCGCTGGGGTGGTGGCCTGTGTGAGCAGCACACGGTTGGAACAAGCTAAGTAAGGTGGTGGTGGTGGTAGCCCAAACCGTCGGTAGTTTCAAAGCGTTATACGACAAAGAGTGCTGGGAAGACGGGACACCACGAGCGAAGCTCTAATTGCTGTTACTACACATGTAATTACACCCAGACCCCCTGCCACACCACCACCGTACCTCTCGTCTCCTCGTTCCTCATACGTGACCTAACTCAGGGCTGAAACTGGGCCACCCATACACCACACACCTGCTCAACCCTGGTACTTGTGCGCCTACTTTTAGTGCGTCACACTTGCCACCTCCATCAACAGCGTTTTCCGGCATCTGCCGCCCGCTCACTGACAAGTAGAGCGCGAGTTACATGTCAGGTGTAAGCTGGTGGATCTAATTGGCATCATCTGAGGCTCCGAGAGAGAGGAGTAAACAAGGACTCCATCGACACGCCGACGAATACCCGATCACATCAGTGGCATGAACTGGCGACGAATTGTGTTGAAGCGGAACCATCCAACACCTCAATACATGTTTTATTTAAACCGGTGTTGACCCAGGTGTTGATTACGGGGCTATTCATGCCCGTGCCACCTGTTGGGTGGCTGAATCTTCATCAATCAGGTGTTGACATTCCTGGGGGGGGTGGGGGGAGCCAAGGGGTACGGCAGCGTCCATCTTGGGCTCCAGTACCTCGGCTTGGAGCTTGATTTCGTTTCTCGCGACATCAAATTGTCCAAGAGGAATTCCCTTCCGGTTTTTAAGAGTGAACTGTAGGGGTCGAGGGTGTTGTGAGGGGGGAAGGCGGCTGTCATCCACTCCTAATGTATATCCAGTCCTAAATTTTTCATCTCTCTCGTTTCCTCTGATCTCTCATTTCTGTCTTCTTTAATCTTCTCTGGTGTAGGTCTTTTCTAATCTGGTGATCAACTTGGGTGTGCTTCCCAGGTCGGACTCTGAACAGCTGTGACAGGACTGTGAGGGACACTTTATCCCAGCAACTTCCTTAAGGGAGATGTGAGAAATCTCACCCCCCCACTTCCTCTCCCTCAATCTTTCCCTCCCTCTTTCCCTTCCTCCCTCCTCTCGCCCCCCCTCTCGTCCCTTCCTCTTCCCCCTCATCTCTCCTCCTTCCTCTCACCCCTTTCCTCTCTCCTCTTTCCCCCCCTCCTCTCTCTCCTCCCTCCTCTCTCTCCTCCTTCCTCTCTCTCCTCCTTCCCTCTCTCTCCTCCTTCCTCTCTCTCCTCCTCCTCTCTCTCCTCCTCTCTCTCCTCCTTCCTCTCTCTCCTCCTTCCTCTCTCTCCTCCCTCCTCTCTCTCCTCCCCCACCTCTCCCCCTCCCTCTCCGCTCCCCCTCCCTCGCTGGCTGGGTGGGTGGGTGGAGGCGGCGTCAGGTGTTAGCGAGGAGTGTTGGTGTACACTCAAGGATGTGGTGACGGTGGGAATATGTTAGTGTTAATGAAGAGGCTGTGCGGGCGCCCTGCTGATCCCTTATTGCCACACACGAGTGCTGCCTCCAACGGCACCCACACTGCCTCCATCTTTACCTTTGGCCCTCACTCTGGCACATGTGGCACTCTCTTACGCCCTCCTCCCCCTAGCTCTTGGTGCTGGTGGGTGTGTCACCTCCTTGTTGCTCTTATCTTGAGATCTTGAGGTTATCTTGAGATGATTTCGGGGCTTTAGTGTCCCCGCGGCCTGGTCCTCGACCAGGCCTCCACCCCCAGGAAGCAGCCCGTGACAGCTGACTAACACCCAGGTACCTATTTTACTGCTAGGTAACAGGGGCATAGGGTGAAAGAAACTCTGCCCATTGTTTCTCGCCGGCGCTCGGGGATCGAACCCGGGACCACAGGATCACAAGTCCAGTGTGCTGTCCGCTCCCGACCGGCTCTCTCTTGGTGGTGGTGGCTGTGTCCAAGCCACTAAGAGCAACAAGGAGTGTACCTGTAAGCATTATGAATGGTCTGACGAATCCCAGGATACAAATTATATGTTCGTTGAAATTAATTAAAATCCAAGGTATGCTAGTCAGTATAGCGTGACAAGGTATGCTAGTCAGTATAGCATGACAAGGTATGCTAGTCAGTATAGCATGACAAGGTATGCTAGTCAGTATAGCATAACAAAGGATGGAACTCTATTGTTTGATGTTTTAGTCTATGCCTATTTATGTCGGGGAGCCGGTGGCTAAGCGAACAGAACACTGGACTCGTGATCCTGTAGTCCCGGGTTCGATCCCGGGTGCCGGCGAGAAACAATGGGCAGAGTTTCTTTCACCTTGATGTTTCTGTTACCTAGCAGTAAAATAGGTACCTGGGAGTTAGTCAGCTGTCACGGACTGCTTACTGGGGGTGGAGGCCTGATCGAGGACCGGGCCGCGGGGACACTAAGCCCCGAAATTATCTCAAGATCTCAAGATATATACCTGGGGTTCTGGGGACATTGTTAGCCTAACAACTGTATTCTTACAACTCTGTTAATTAATCTATTTAACTAATCAACTAGGAAGTGTACTCACCTAGTTGTGCCTGTATGATCGAAGTTCTAGCTCTTGGATCCCGATTTTCTAGTCGGTGGTTGTCGAATGCAATGACTTCCTGACCTATTTCCCTATCCTACCTGATTTTAAAGGTATGAATGGAGTAAGCCCTCAACCCTCCCCCCTTGTTCTGTTGATATTCATCGCAAACAATTCCTTTGATTCCACCTTGTCAGTCCCTCTTAAGTATTTTATACGTCTGTATCATGTCCCTCCTCTCCCTCCTCCTTTCTAACTCCAACCCCACCATCCCCGCCAACACCCCCACCACCTGCTCCCCCTCCCCCCCCCATCAGTGGGGGCGCGGGGGGCAGGGTCCAGGACGTGCATTAACCTGATGATATATTTATAACCCGAGTACAAGGCTTTACAGCAGAGTGCCAGAGTGCCAGGGGTCCGGCACACCAGCCGCTGAGTGAGTGCATCACCATATTGACTCGCCTCGCCCTCATTCATATATATATATATATATATATATATATTTTATATATATATATATATATATATATATATATATATATATATATATATATAATATATAATATATATATATATATATATATATATATATAATATATATATAATATACATGTGTGTGTGTGTATGTATGTATGCATGTATTTATATAAAATAGCTACTATTTTAAAACTAGCATAAGGTTCGTGTTTCGGGACTTAAGACTGGAGTGAATCAAAATAGTAGTAATAGTAATAATAATAATACTCAAAGCAATAATCACAACCCGTCCACGCCTGCCTGACTCAAGCGTGAGGCACAGGTAACCTGGAAATGTTATTTGGTTCCCGTTACTGGTTGTGGGGCTACAGAAAATAATATGGTGTTTAACGAAGATAAGTTCCAGCTCATGCGCGACGGAAAAGAAAATGAAAATATACAAACGGAAACCATGTATAAAACTCAATCAAATCATGACAGAACGAAAAGGCAATGTAAAGGATCTGGGTGTACTCATGTCGGAAGACCTTACCTTTAAAGAACACAATAAAGTAGCCGTCACAACTGCAAGAAAAATGACAGGTTGGATAACAAGAACCTTTCACACTAGAGATGCTATACCGATGAAGATACTCTTCAAGACGCTAGTGCTCTCTAGAGTGGAGTACTGCTGCACAATGACAGCCCCTTTCAAAGCTGGAGAAATTGCTGACCTGGAGAGCGTGCAGAGATCCTTTACTGCTAGAATCCACTCAGTAAAACATCTAAACTATTGGGACCGACTAAAGAGCCTAAATCTGTATTCCCTTGAGCACAGGGCGGGAGAGATACATAATAATTTACACATTGAAAATATTAGAGGGGGCTGGTCCCAAACCTGCACACAGAAATAACATCACATGAGACCAGAAAGCATGGCAGGATGTGCAGAATACCCCCGTTGAAGAGCAGAGGTGCAACAGGTACTCTGAGAGAGAACTCTATCAACATCAGAGGCCCGAGACTGTTCAACACGCTTCCACTACACATAAGGGGCATAACTGACCGACCCCTCACAGTGTTCAAGAGAGAACTGGATAAGCACCTCCAAAGGATACCTGATCAACCAGGCTGTGACTCATACGTCAGGCTGCGAGCAGCCGCGTCTAACAGCCTGGTTGATGAGTCCAGCAACCAGGAGGCCTGGTCGACGACCGGGCAGCGGGAACGCTAAGCCCCGAAATCATCTCAAGGTAACCTCAAGGTAAGATAAGGTGGTCCCCGCTACTGGTTGTGCAGCTTCCGTGAGTGATGTTGGAGGAGATGCCTGCGCTTATAGGGTTCTCTCTCTGCACGGGGGCGATCACCGCGCCTCGCCCCTGCTCCTGGCCGGGGCGAGGCTCTTGGCCGGGGCGGGGCTCTTGGCCGGGCTCCTGTACAACTAAGTTTGCAGGAGGCTGGCTGATATTTGACCTTTGGCCGCTGGGGCCAAGCGGGCGTGAGGGCGAGGGACGGTGTCGCTCTCAATTGTTAACGGGAATCGTTAGTTACGTTATGGTTGCCAGCTGATGTCACTTGGGACATCATAACAGCCTGGATATGTGGGCGGTGCGGGCCGCTCCAAGCAACAAGCCTGTTGGACCTTGTTATCACAAGTCGAGCCTGGCCCCAGGGTGGGCTCAGGGAGAACTCCCACAACCCTCTCCAGGTATGTGCTTAGGATGTGCTGGACATGTGCGCGTAGTGGTGGTGGGGGGGGGGGGAGTTGTGTAAAACAGGTGTTCCAGCAAGTTGTTATACCAAATGATAAATATCATTTGGTATTTATTTGTAGGGGTCATTCGGTCCAGCTTCTGCGTTGGCCCGGGGTCTTGAAGTGGGTAGAGTGTAACTGTGTATTAGCTGGTTATTGATTTCTGGGGCCAGATTCACGAAGTAGTTACGCAAGCACTTACGAACGTGTACATCTTTCCTCAATCTTTGACGGCTTTGGTTACATTTATTAATTAAACAGTTTACAAGCATGAAAACTTGCCAATCAACTGTTGTTATTGTTATAAACAGCCTCCTGGTGCTTCGGAGCTCATTAACTGTTCAATAATTGTAAACAAGGCCGCCAAAGATTGAGAAAAGATGTACAGGTTCGTAAGTGCTTGCGTAACTGCTTCGTGAATCCGGGTCCTGGTCTTGGTTTCTTGATAGGCAGCTCCTCACTGTTGTCTAATCTTCTATTGTTATTGTATCTATCACTCGTTAATTTGCTTGGAATGTGGTGATGGTTGGGTAGAGTTGGTTGTTCCATCCCTGGCGTCTAGACGGCTTCCTCTACTCCGACAGGTCGTAGTTGTCTTATTTTCCTCATTATTAAAACCTGACTGGAGCTGTTAGTGAGAACAAATCATTAGATGTGGCAAGCATCAAATTAAAGTGGGCGCAGACTGGCGGCTTCCAGCTACACTTGCCGGAAATTAAGATTCCCACCATTATTCTTTGGTGCGTGGAAAAATGTATTCACTTATAGGTGGTATTCAACTAGTTGTTCTCACCTAGTTGTGCTTGCGGGGGTTGAGCTCTGAGAGCTCTTTGGTCCCGCCTCTCAACTGTCAATCTACTGGTGTACAGGTTCCTGAGCCTACTGGGTTCTATGATATCTACATTTGAAACTTTATATGTAGTCAGCCTCCACCCATCACTGCCTAGTGCATTCCACTTGTTAACTACTCTGACACTGAAAACATTCTTTCTAATGTCTCTGTGGCTCATGTGGGTACTAAATTTCCACCTGTGTCCCCTTGTTCGTGTTCCGCCTGTGCTAAAGAGTTTGTCTTCGTCCACTCTGTCAATTCACCTGAGAATTTTGTAGGTGGTTATCATGTCTCCCCTTACTCTTCTGTTTTCCAGGGATGTGAGGTTCAGCTCCCTTAGCCTTTCCTCCTAGCTCATACCTCTCAGTTCCGGGACTAGTCTGGTGGCATACCTGTGAATCTTCTCTATAAGCGTGTCCGGGTGTTCCGGCCGCCATATGTAGACACGGAGATCTACATGCAGGTGCTCCTACTGGTGAGACAGGTGTTGAAGCAAGTGCTGGAGCAAACGAGCCGTGTGTGTGTGGGTGTAGATGTGTGTGTGTGTGAGTGTAGATGTGTGTGTGTGTGGGGGGGGGGGTGTAGATGTGTGTGTGGGGGGGTGTAGATGTGTGTGTGTGTGAGTGTAGATGTGTGTGTGTGTGGGGGGGGTGTAGATGTGTGTGTGGGGGGGTGTAGATGTGTGTGTGGGGGGGGGGTGTAGATGTGTGTGTGTGGGGGGGGTGTAGATGTGTGTGTGTGGGTGTAGATGTGTGTGTGGGTGTAGATGTGTGTGTGGGTGTAGATGTGTGGGTGTAGATGTGTGGGTGTAGATGTGTGGGTGTAGATGTGTGTGTGTGTGGGGGGGGTGTAGATGTGTGTGTGTGGGTGTAGATGTGTGGGTGTAGATGTGTGGGTGTGGGTGTAGATGTGTGTGTGGATAGGGGGAGGAGATTGCTGTGCCCGGGAAACACACACACACCTGCTCTGCATTCGGCGTCGTTTATATGCACCTGCTCGGCGTGGCCTTACACACCTGCTGGACGCCTACACCAGGTGCTGGTGGTGGCGGCCCCACGCATCATGTGTCGACATGGCAGCTGCCCACACTCGCCTTTTAAAAGGTAATGTGTGTGCCGGCCGTGCTGCAGGTCTGCCCTCAGCTACCAGTAAGTGAAGCATCCTGGTGATTCATGGCCCCCGGGTCCTTCACTAGTGGGGGGGGGGGGAGCCAGTCCCTAGCCCCTCAGGGTAAACAAATCCACAGGGGCCGTGACGAGGATTCGAACCTGCGTCCAGGAGCATCCCAGACACTGCCTTAATCGATTGAGCTACGACAGGGTAAAAGGGTTGAAACCGAAGTTCTACTGAACTTACTGGATCGTCCTTACTTAATCGTCCTTACTTAAGATCGAACTTACTTAACCGTCCCTCAGGGTACTTCTCTAAGGGACGGTTCCTAGCCCTCAAGGGTCCTTTTTGCGGGACGGGGGGCTAGTCACGAGCCGTTAGAGTCATTCATAAGGGTGAGGGGTTAGTGTGTTTGTTTTTATATGTTTAGTGTGTACCGGGGAGGGGGGGGCAGGGGCTGTTTGGTTCAGACAAGCATGAACAATAGACCCGCGTAATCTGCCCCAAATCCACGAGGAGGAGAATGCAGCAAATACAAGTTCAGTAATAAACTTAGTAACATTAGTCTTATAATCCACAATTTCACATATACACAGTGGCACTAAACGTATGGTCAAGTTACATACCACTAAAAAAAAAAAGACAGAATTCTGGAAATTTGAGAACGATGCTCCAATAGAGGAAAATAAAGCGCTTAATTACACACACGCCCACTCTCTCTCTCTCCCTGAACGACAGTGAAGGCTGTCAAAGGGAAATAGAAGTTATCCAACTAAAACTTAAAAAAAAAAGCAGAACCCTTAAAAATTCCAGGAGAGCAAAAGTCCTTGTGAAATATTTTCTCTCCTGTGCTGAGTCTGGAGGAAAATAATTCATATATAGTGTTGTAGCTCTTGTGCCAGGGAGGTGACCAGTCACTCACTGGGACTCTGGCACGCCAGTCTCTTCAACAACTGTCTTGTAAGGTTAAGAATATATCATAATCATTATTAAAATATTGCTTCTTAACTGCAACACTTAAAATTTAAAGCTTTTCAATGCCCATCCTTTAACTATCTGGGGCAAAAAATAAATAAATAAATATATATATATATAAATAAATAAATATATATATATATATATATATATATATATATATATATATATATATATATATATATATATATATATATATATATATATATATATATATATTTGTACGATTGTGTGCTATGACAGCGTTAAGAAAGAATGCGAGTAGCGGGCAGTATTCCATTACAGGCACCTACCTACCTACCTAGGTTGGATTTTCCGGGGATCATAGGGCCCGCGGCCCGGTCCCCAACTAGGCCTCCAAATAAGTCGTTTGGTCAACCAGGCTGTTGGACGCGTCTGCTCGCAACTTCTATGCTATGTAGAGTACCAGGCGCAATTGGAGTGGCATCTGTTGTTTTAACTTCACTGATGTGGTCCGGGGAGGTTGTATTTGTGATGGTTATGTCCGTGATTAGTTCATTATCCTCCAAAGGATACCTGATCAACCAGGCTGTGACTCATACGTCAGGCTGCGAGCAGCCGCGTCCAACAGCCTGGTTGATCAGTCCAGCAACCAGGAGGCCTGGTCGACGACCGGGCCGCGGGGACGCTAAGCCCCGGAAGCACCTCAACGTAACCTCAAGGTAATTATTTGTAAATATCAGATGGAGGGTTTGATTGGCTCAACTATCTTGATGTCTTCATGATGCACTTGTATTAGTTCTGGCAAGAAGTGTCGGATGAACCAGGCTGTAGTGGATATGTGGGGCCTGCGGGCCACTCCAAGCAACAGCCTGTTGGACCAAGTTATCACAAGTCGAGCCTGGCCCCAGGCCGGGCTCGCGGAGAACAACAACTCTCAACAGGTCTGTGTTAGCTCAGTGTTTGGTTAGGTGCGTGGCAGCGAGCACGGCTGATGGTCCTCACACCACCTGCCCGCCATGCATCGGCTGCTCCTTCTCGCCTCTCACCTTCTCTACACAGTAAAATAACAACGTACTGGAGTGAACAACATGGAAGAAAATGCAGAATAGAACCAGTGAAGAGCAGAGGTGCCATAGGCACAATCAGGGAACACTGTATAAACATCAGAGGTCCACGGTTGTTCAACGTCCTCCCAGCGAGCATAAGAAATATTACCGGAACAACCGTGGACATCTTCAAGAGAAAACTAGATTTATTCCTCCAAGGAGTGCCGGATTAACCGGGCTGTGGTGGGTATGTGGGCCTGCGGGCCGCTCCAAGCAACAGCCTGGTGGACCAAACTCTCACAAGGGGAGTAGAACAACTTCCAGAACCCCATCAACCAGGTATCAACCAGGTTCCCTACACGTCCTTCTGATCCTCTCTACTTCTCGATTGAAACTAACACCTCTTCGCGAAAGGGAAGAGGTGAAATGGGAAAAATGGGACATACAACATGGGAAAAATGTTGTATGGACTAGGGAGGCGGGGTAGTTCCCTATTGAGATCCGTCACGAGGTTGGGTGAGAGGGGTTCCTAGGTGCAGGGGTACTCTCGTGTCGCCCAACCTCTTGGGCTGGACGGTAGAGGGACGGTCTCGCTTCATGCCGGTCGGCGTTCAATCCCCGACCGTCCAAGTGGTTGGGCACCATTCCTTCCCCCGTCCCATCCCAAATCCTTATCGTGCCCCCTTCCCAGTGCTATATCGTCGTAATGGCTTGGCGCTTTCTTCCCCCCCCCCCTCTGATAATTCCCTTCCACTTGCTACTCTGGCAGCACCGGTCTTGGCGGAGTCTTGTACCCATCTTAACTGTCGACTACAGTCATCTTGCGCTCCGCACGCTCTCTCCTCGGGAGTAATGTTTTGATCTTATGCGGCGGAATATTCCATGTTACGGAGCCTACCTGGCCTCCTGCCTCATATTGTATTCATTTTATTAATCACATTGAGAATTGATTTAAAACTAATTTTTGTTTGTGTTTTACACGGCGCCATCTTCGTCTCCAGTAACGTGTTTACACAGTGCTGGAAATTATGGATCAATCGGCCCCTTCCCGGCTCCTTGTCTCCTCCTCTTTCTTCTTCCTTCATTCATTGTCATCTCCTTTCTTCACCAATTCCCTTCTTTACCACCCTTCCCACCTCGGTCTTCCTCTCATTTGCCTTTCCACGTGTCTTCCCCTTGAAATGCTTAATTCCTCTCCCCTGTTACATTTTGCTATTCCCATCTCGGTCCCCCTCTCTCGTGCCCTTCCCTACCTCTCTCTCTTCCCTTCCTTTCAGCTTCCTTCCCCCTTCCTTCTCCACCCCTTCCTTCCCTCTCTCCCTCCCTAGCCGCCGGTGTTCCTCTGACGACAGCTGCAGCCACGGTAACGATTATTGCTCTCTGGCTAACACAGCTCAAAGCCTCCCAGTCGCTGCTATTACCACCTCCACCTGCCTTGCCTCCCAGTACACCACCTGCCCTCCCTCCCAGTACACTACCTGCCTTGCCTCCCCAGTACACCACCTGCCTTGCCTCCCAGTACACCACCTGCCTTGCCTCCCAGTACACCACCTGCCCTCCCTCCCAGTACACCACCTGCCCTCCCTCCCAGTACACCACCTGCCCTCCCTCCCTAGTACACCACCTGCCTTGCCTCCCAGTACACCACCTGCCCTCCCTCCCAGTACACCACCTGCCCTCCCTCCCAGTACACCACCTGCCCTCCCTCCCAGTACACCACCTGCCTTCCCTCCCAGTACACCACCTGCCTTCCCTCCCAGTACACCACCTGCCCTCCCTCCCCAGTACACCACCTGCCCTCCCTCCCCAGTACACCACCTGCCTTCCCTCCCAGTACACCACCTGCCCTCCCTCCCCAGTACACCACCTGCCCTCCCTCCCCAGTACACCACCTGCCCTCCCTCCCAGTACACCACCTGCCCTCCCTCCCAGTACACCACCTGCCCTTCCTCCCAGTACACCACCTGCCCTCCCTCCCAGTACACCACCTGCCCTCCCTCCCAGTACACCACCTGCCCTCCCTCCCCAGTACACCACCTGCCTTCCCTCCCAGTACACCACCTGCCCTCCCTCCCCAGTACACCACCTGCCCTCCCTCCCCAGTACACCACCTGCCCTCCCTCCCCAGTACACCACCTGCCCTCCCTCCCCAGTACACCACCTGCCCTCCCTCCCCAGTACACCACCTGCCCTCCCTCCCCAGTACACCACCTGCCCTCCCTCCCCAGTACACCACCTGCCTTCCCTCCCAGTACACCACCTGCCCTCCCTCCCAGTACACCACCTGCCCTCCCTCCCCAGTACACCACCTGCCCTCCCTCCCCAGTACACCACCTGCCTTCCCTCCCAGTACACCACCTGCCCTCCCTCCCAGTACACCACCTGCCCTCCCTCCCAGTACACCACCTGCCCTCCCTCCCCAGTACACCACCTGCCTTGCCTCCCCAGTACACCACCTGCCCTCCCTCCCAGTACACCACCTGCCCTCCCGCCTAGTACACCCCCCCTGCCTTCCCTCCCAGTACACCCCCCCCTGCCTTCCCTCCCAGTACACCCCCCCCTGCCTTCCCTCCCAGTACACCCCCCCCTGCCTTCCCTCCCAGTACACCCCCCCTGCCTTCCCTCCCAGTACACCCCCCCTGCCTTCCCTCCCAGTACACCCCCCCTGCCTTCCCTCCCAGTACACCCCCCCCTGCCTTCCCTCCCAGTACACCCCCCCCCTGCCTTCCCTCCCAGTACACCCCCCCCCTGCCCTCCCTCCCAGTACACCCCCCCCCCCCCCCGCCCTCCCTCCCAGTACACCACCTGCCCTCCCTCCCAGTACACCCAGTAGTTGTAAGACCCTCAGGCCACCTAGCTACCCCGAGGTCAGCTTCGTCTCCATATAGGCCTACAATATTTAAGGCCCGGGATAAAGAAAAATGCAATTATTAACAAATATGGAATAGCAGGAGTGTGGGGGGGGGGGGAGGGAGGTGATAGGAGGAGGATAGCGTCACGTTAACCAGGAATTTATTTGGATGGTCGTTATCATCTTCCTCCTGTTCCTTCTTTCCTTCAGTCTAGTGAGCTCCTGTTCCCTCAGTCTCTCAAGGTGCGTGTGTCCGTGTGCTGAAACCAGAGTGAGTGAGTGAGTGAGTGAGTGTGTGTGTGTGTGTGTGTGTGTGTGTGTGTGTGTGTGTGTGTGTGTGTGTATATATATATATATATATATATATATATATATATATATATATATATATATTCATGTTCTGGCTTGTGTTGATGAAATTAAATACCACCTCACCCCATCCACCTCACTCAAATGTAGATATAAACAAAATCGGAGATGTGTAAGTTCTATTCAGTTGTGTATGTGTTAACTAAAGTCTTTGAAAATGTAATAAGTTTTACGAAACGCGCTCAAGTGTCGCGTCAGACTAGAAATAAAAATGAATTTTGGAGAATTGATTTTTGAATTACCTCCAACAGTGAAAAGAAATGTACGAAAGATTGAGAAAATTCGTGTTAGAATTATTAATCTTACTTTTTCGGTCATATTTAATAATATTAATATATATATATATATATATATATATATATATATATATATATATATATATATATATATATATATATATATATATATATATATATATATATGCATGCATGCATGCGCAATTGACGATCACAAAACACTGATCATTTTATGCGGAAAGTCCACCTCATTTCATATTTCTCTGTGGACTTTCCGCATATATATATATATATATATATATATATATATATATATATATATATATATATATATATATATATATATATATATATATATATTATAAATGTGTGTGTAATTTTTTTATGTGGATAACCACGTAATTAGGATATATGAGTCTAACCACACATTAGAATATGTGAGCCTGCGGGCCGCTCCAAGCAAGAGCCTGGTGGACCAAGCTCAGGCAAGTTAAAAGTTAAGCCTGGCCTCGGGCCGGGCTTGGGGGGAGTAGAACTCCTCGTAGAGTCCCATCCAGGTACAAGGTAACAGTATGGAGCTGAAGCTCTCATTCGTCGTATTTAATTTATTTCAATTTTCTATAGATTTGTTATCATGTCTAGCAATGTATTCCCTGTAGCGCCTTAGGTTATGTCCTCTGGATCTCTGTTCCATCTCTGTTCCATCTTTGTTCCAATCGTATTTGTTATGCTTGCTGGGAGAGTATGGAACAGCCGTGGTCCTCTGATATAGTGGGATCTGGTTGTGCTTCTGCCACCTCTACTCCTCACTGACTGTTCTACATGTCCTTCACTATTTACGTGTAAATTATCCCATTCAGTTGCAATATTCATTTCATTGCACGTCTCTACACTTGTTCTAGTTTGTTGATATGTTTATTCAGGTCGAGTCCAACTAAAGCTGCATATTTAAGCTTTGGTATCAAGGCTGGCAAATTATCTTATCATTTTTCCAGTCATAGGATTAATTAGGAAGTAAAAAGTTGAAAAGCATTTTACGCACGGCATGTTTCTTTGTCAGTAAAGTTGGTTTTGTTGGACATGTTTTAAGTATGTGGAGAGTGTGGTGGCCGGCCCTTCCCGGGTCTTGTTCCATTACGCTCCCTCATGCTTCAGCTATTGTGTACTCACCTATTTGTGCTTGCGGGGGTTGAGCTTTGGCTCTTTGGTCCCGCCTCTCAACTGTCAGTCAACTGGTGTACAGGTTCCTGAGCCTACTGGGCTCTATCATATCTACATTTGAAACTGTGTATGGAGTCAGCCTCCACCACATCACTGCCTAATGCAAATGAAAGAAATTAATTCAGATTTAGAAGAACTAAGAAATGCCCAGAGACCTGAAAGCTGCAGTATTAAAAGTTATGACAAGTTTTGTAATAATAGGTATTTGTATGGTCAGCACAGTAACCGGACCAGGCAATGTGATGTAGTCATTGCGCGAATTCGCCTTGGCTATAGACACATCTGGCAGGTTAGTGAGGCTGAGCCACTACCAGAATAATCAGATTGTAAACTCTGTGATAAACTTTTGATGCATTCACTAGAACACTATATTGATGAATGTGAAACCGTAAAGGACTTTAGACCTCCTGGCCTATTGTACCACCAACTGTGTAACTATTTCATTGACTCAGGTGTTCTGGACGACATCCTAACAATTTATCCAAAATTTGCTTGTCCATTTTAAAGAATGAAGAACAATTTTTATTGATATTACTTCTAAGCTGCATCACTTATGAACCCATCCCTGCCCTTGTGGGGCAGTGCACAGTAGAAAGTTGTTTTCACATATTCATACATTAACACATTGATTGTAACCATGATATATATGTGCTTCAGCCTACAGTTTAGACCTATTGTCTTATGTATGACCCTCTGTCCTGCGTGACAGTGAATACCAGCATTATCCTCACTTTAATAAAACTATCAAAATCCTCAGATTAGGCAAAATTGTAATTAATTTTGTCAATAAAGATGTTAATAATAATAATACTTTCCCCTCTAAATAACTAACCCTCCCTCCCTCCCCTTCCGCCCCGTGCTAATTTCCCCTCCCAAACGAGCGGTGTGTTGGTGAGTGGCCGCCTCGACCCCGGTACTTGGGGTGGTGTGTGTAGTTATCCCTCACGAGAGAGAGAGTTTACGAGGGCGCTTCTCAAGGATTTCCCCCCACGCCGATTACCTTTTAAGAGGAGCACGCGAACTTTACCCCCTCATTCTTCCCCCGCCCTGTGTTATTTACCGCCCCGGGCCGGCCACGGTGTGCCAGGCTGGTCTGGTGGTTACCTGGTTACCTTGAGGTGCTTCCGGGGCTTAGCGTCCCCGCGGCCCGGTCGTCGACCAGGCCTCCTGGTTGCTGGGGAAATATTAGCGTTACTGTTTGGGCTTCTTCGTTATTGCCCGTCAGCTGTGTTTTATTACGGTATTGATGAACCATTGGCTTGTTCCAGGGACGAAGAGCCCGAGAGCTCAACCCCCGCAAGCACCACTAGGTGAATACCACTAGAGGAATACAGGAGCTCAACCCCCGCAAGCACCACTAGGTGAATACAGGAGGCGTGGAGGCCTCGTAGTCAGCCTCTTGCAAACTTTTACGGTTGAGTTGATCAGAGGCAGTGAAGTAGACAGGAACAGGTGGTGGTCACACAGAGGGCCAGGTGGTGGTCACACAGAGGGCCAGGTGGTGGTCACACAGAGGGCCAGGTGGTGGTCACACAGAGGGCCAGGTGGTGGTCACACAGAGGGCCAGGTGGTGGTCACACAGAGGGCCAGGTGGTGGTCACACAGAGGGCCAGGTGGTGGTCACACAGAGGGCCAGGTGGTGGTCACACAGAGGGCCAGGTGGTGGTCACACAGAGGGCCAGGTGGTGGTCACACAGAGGGCCAGGTGGGGGCTGGACACCCCTACACATCTGCTCTTGGTTTAAGCTTCGTCTTGAGTATAAACCTGAATTGAAAATGCTGATTTTTTGTCCCTGGTGTTAGGCCTACAGTTTATTGTGATATTATGATGGATTATGAATATAATCGTGTGTGTACTCACCTATTTGTGCTTGCGGGGGTTGAGCTTTGGCTCTTTGGTCCCGCCTCTCAACCGTCAATCAACTGGTGTACAGATTCCTGAGCCTACTGGACTCTGTCATATCTACATTTAAAACTGTGTATGGAGTCAGCCTCCACCACAACACTTCCTAATGCATTCCACCTGTTAACTACTCTGACACTGAAAAAGTTCTTTCTGACGTCCCTATGGCTCATGTGGGTACTCAGTTTCCACCTGTGTCCCCTTGTTCGCGTCCCGCCAGTGTTGAATAGTTTATCCTTGTCTACCCTGTAAATACCCCTGAGGATTTTGTTGGTAGTGATCATGTCTCCCCTTACTCTTCTGTCTTCCTGTGTCGTAAGGTGCATTTCCCGCAGCCTTTCCTCGTAACTCAGGCCTCTTATTTCTGGGACTAGTCTAGTGGCATACCTCTGAACTCTTTTCAGCTTCATCTTGTGCTTGACAAGATACGGGCTCCATGCTGGGGCCGCATACTCCAGGAATTGTCTTACATATGTGGTATACAAGATTCTGAATGATTCCTTACACAGGTTCCTGAATGCTGTTCTGATGTTAGCCAGCCTCTCATAGGCCGCAGACGTAATTCTTTTTATGTGGGCTTCAGGAGACAGGTTTGGTGTGATATCAACTCCTAGATCTTTCTCTCTGTCCGTTTCATGAAGTACTTCATCTCCTATTCTGTATCCTGTATCTGGCCTCCTGTTTCCACCGCCTAGTTTCGTTACTTTGAATTTACTCGGGTTGAACTTTAGTAGTCATTTGTTGGACCATTCACTCAGTTTGTCTAGGTCATCTTGTAGCCTCCTCCTATCCTCCTCTGTTTCAATCCTCCTCATAATTTTTGCATCATCAGCAAACATTGAGAGAAGCGAGTCTATACCCTCTGGGAGATCATTTACATATATCAGAAACAATATAGGTCCAAGGACTGACCCCTGCGGGACTCCACTTGTGACGTCTCGCTAATCTGAGACCTCTCCCCTCACAGTGACTCGCTGCCTTCTATTACTTAGGTACTCCCTTATCCACTGGAGTACCTTCCCTTTCACTCCAGCCTGCATCTCCAGCTTTTTCACTAGCCTCTTGTGTGGCACTGTATCAAAGGCTTTCTGGCAATCCAAAAATATGCAGTCTGCCCACCCTTCTCTTTCTTTGTGTGAGGTGAGGTGAGGTGCTGGGTGGAGATGTGCGGGTGAAGGGAGGCTGGCGTGTGTACCGTACCTGCCCTCCCCTCACCAGCCCTCCCCTCACCAGCCCTCCCCTCACCAGCCCTCCCCTCACCAGTCCTCCCCTCACCAGTCCTCCCCTCACCTGCCCTCCCCTCACCTGCCCTACACAGTGGCCGCCACACTGACAACATCCCACACACCCTCTCTCACCTGGTTTGTGTCTTCTGGAAGCAAGATGTATGTGTGGGTTCCTCCCACTCTTCCCACTCTTTCCTTCTTCATTTCTCCTCTTTTTTTTACCCTCTTCTCCCCTCCCCCCCTCCACCTTTCCCCGTCCTTTCATCTTCCTCTTCTCTTCTTCCTCTCTTCTTTCTCCCTTCTCCTTCCCCCTCCCCCTCTTCCCCCCCCCTTCCATTCACTCTTCCCTGGCATTGTGTTGCTCTCTTCACTTGGTGTTTGTCATCATTACTCTCTCTGGCAGCACAAATAAGACGAACAGGCAGCGTCTCGGCAAATTAGTGCAGCAGCAGCAGCAGCAGCAGAAGAAATATGTCGGGGTTCCCTATTGAGGTGTTCCAAGCTTCTTGGTTCCCACTCATTTTTAATTAGCTTACTTTGCTTATTTGTTTGTTTTTATTCAGTTTGTTACATATATTTCCCGTCAGCATCATGTCAAGTTGTTGGGAAATAAGATCATCATCCCCACTGGACATTGTAAACACTCCAGGCCCACACGTCTCCAAATCTACATGCAGGCGACGAGTCACAATAACGTGGCTAAAGTATGATGACCAGACCACACACACTAGAAGGTGAAGGGACGATGACGTTTCGGTCGTCGAAGAGGGTTTCACAATCGACTTGAGAATGGTCCAGGAGAATGGTCTGGTCAACATCTCCAAATCTATATTCACCAAGAAGTTAAAAACAAAACTATTCCCAGGCCCCTAAACATTTTTGGGACACAATGGTAGACGAGGAGAGAGACATTCCCTGGCGTCTGGCATTAAAAATACCTGAAATATTTCTGCTGTAAAAGATGGAGCAGCAAAGCAGTTTAACCAAAAATAATAATAATACTGTAGCCAGATAACGCTAACATTGAACACAATGGAACTCTTCAATATTGTGTGGAGAATTTAGGTTACAGAGCAGTGTGAGGCGGCCGTGGATGCCCAGGTAGAGAAGCAGTATTTGGACAAGTGACTGCTTGATACCTGCTTGATACCTGGTTGACGGGGTTCTGGGAGTTCTTCTACTCCCCAAGCCCGGCCCGAGGCCAGGCTTGACGTGTGAGAGTTTGGTCCACCAGGCTGTTGCTTGGAGCGGCCCGCAGGGCCACATACCCACCACAGCCCGGTTGGTCCGGAATTTCTCTTAGAAAACAATCCAGTTTTCTTTTGAAGATGTCCACGGTTGTTCCGGCAATATTTCTTATAGTCGCTGGGAGGACGTTGAACAACCGCGGACCTCTGATGTTTATACAGTGTTCTCTGATTGTGCCTATGGCACCTCTGCTCTTCACTGGTTCTATGGACTGACTGACCATAGTGCACGGGGGCATAACATGTGCACAAGAGCAAGGACGAGAAGTACACGGAAATTTATATATACATTTCTAACGGCAAGTAACACAAGGAGTTCACCAGACCACACACTAGAAAGTGAAGGGACGACAACGTTTCGGTCCGTCCTGGACCATTCTTTCAGGTGACCCGCAAAATAATATGATGTTCAATGATAAAAGAAATATTGCGGGAACAACCGTGAACATCTTCAAGTGAAAACCAGATTGTTTTCTGAAAGAAGTGCCGGACCAACCGTGCTGTGTTGGGTATGTGGGCCTGCGGGCCGCTCCAAGCAACAGCCTGGTGGACCAAACTCTCACAAGTCAAGCCTGGCCTCGGGCCGGGCTTGGGGAGTAGAAGAACTCCCAGAACCCCATCAACCAGGTATATGTGGGCCTGCGGGCCGCTCCAAGCAACAGCCTGGTGGACCAAACTCTCACAAGTCAAGTCTGGCCTCGGGCCGGGCTTAGGGAGAAGAAGAACTCCCAGAACCCCATCAACCAGGTATATGTGGGCCTGCGGGCCGCTCCAAGCAACAGCCTGGTGGACCAAACTCTCACAAGTCAAGCCTGGCCTCGGGCCGGGCTTGGGGAGTAGAAGAACTCCCAGAACCCCATCAACCAGGTATATGTGGGCCTGCGGGCCGCTCCAAGCAACAGCCTGGTGGACCAAACTCTCACAAGTCAAGCCTGGCCTCGGGCCGGGCTTGGGGAGTAGAAGAACTCCCAGAACCCCATCAACCAGGTATATGTGGGCCTGCGGGCCGCTCCAAGCAACAGCCTGGTGGACCAAACTCTCACAAGTCAAGCCTGGCCTCGGGCCGGGCTTGGGGAGTAGAAGAACTCCCACAACCCCATCAAGCAGGTATCACGCAACTAAGTTCCTCCAGCTTCTGTATGAACATTATTATTTAAAAAAAAAATATTAGAAAATGTAAACTCTAAATGTGGTCAAGGCTCGTTGAGAAAGTAGAGTATAGAAGGAGTTCTTGCGAGGGGCCGGGGAGTAATTATCTCCCAAGACGTTATAATTAAAGATGGCTTTCTATATTATTTTATAATTTCATTTTGTTACCATAAGAATGTCTTGGTCCTTAGCCACTTTTTGTGTTTGTAATTGTTTTGGCTTTGTAAACATAATCAGTGTCTGGTTAAGTGAATACTCTTTATTTGTAGACATTATTTACAAGTTTACACTTGGGTGTCAACATTTTTGGAAATACACTTATATACGTATTTCATTTAAAAAAAATTGAATTTATTGCAAACGATCCAGAAAGAATAATTCAATCCTGCTGCAGAAGTAATGAATGTATTAATAAATCCCACCTGTCAAAGCGTTTTTTTTTTTTTGGGGGGGGGGGGGGAGTGCAACAGTCCACTTTTTGTACTTTTGTCCATAATAACTCGAGGTTACCTTGAGGTGTTTTCGGGGCTTAGTGTCCCCGCGGCCCGGTCCTCGACCAGGTCTCCTTTTTGTTCCCCCCCCCCCTCCCCAGGAAGCAGCCCGTAGCAGCTGTCGTAACTCCCAGGTACCTATTTACTGCTAGGTAACAGGAGCATCAGGGTGAAAGAAACATTTTGCCCATTTGTCTCCGCCGGGGATCGAACCCGGAACCTCAGGACTACGAATCCGAAGCGCTGTCCACCCAGCTGTCAGGGGCGTGTGTATGCGTTGTCCTGTTGTTGTTGTTGTTTTAGATTTAGCTACTCAGAACGAAATGTTCATGTAGCACGGGCTATGGCGAGCCCGTAATGCGTTATCCCTCGTGTGGGCGATAAAATTTAACCCGATATCATCAACCTTTTGCATCCTAATACTTGATGCAATTTTGTCTATTTCTCAGTGTGAGAGATTCCGTCTCTGAACCATCTCCGTGTTCCATCTAACCCGAGTTACAAATCCAAGACTTTTTCACGTACTACTGATGAGACGTGTGCTGGTGGTGCTGTGACCTGGTGAAGGTATTCGCCTGACTGGTCACATCCGCAAGGATCAGTGAAGAATGTCCCGTTGTCTGAGATAGTACTGGTTGATGTCTCGTAGCATTTATAATGTAATATTGTATATACTGCCCCTCCCCGTCACTCCCACCTCCTGTCTCTCCCACCTCCCGTCACTCCCACCTCCTGTCTCTCCCACCACACCCCTGCCCCCCCATATTCGACCAACATCCCCCTCCCTACCACCACCACCACCACCACCAGCACCTCTTGCTGTGGCGCCAGAGGGATTGCCACACTCAATCAGTCTCACTTTCTTCAGCAGTTTATCGCGGCCTGATTTGGTCATTACGTGCCAATTGGTTACAAATGTGAAGCCAGTTTGTGTGTGAGGAAAGACCGCTGCTGGCGTACACACACTAAAATATATATTGGAACAATGAGTTCTTAGAAGTTTACGCAAACGTGCCAGCTATTAAGAAAGTCAACAGTCCTTACGTCAGAGGTATTTTACATTCTCATATCAGATATAGAGAAAAATTACAAGTCGCAGCTTCGTGTCTCCCCTTGCAGACAATAAAAAAGCCTGCTTGTTAATTATTGTGGAAATTTTGTGGAAAACATTGAAACTAATAGCCGATATTAATGAAGTCGTTGAAACTAATAGCCGATATTAATGAAGTCGTTGAAACTAATAGCCGATATCAATGCAGTCGTGGATTGGGCAGCGATAGCCTGGACCCATACCTGGAGTTTCGTTACCTGTAGTTTCGGGAGGAGTTCTACTCCCCGAGCCTGGCTTCGGGCCGGGCTTGGGGAGTAGAACAACTCCCAGAACCCCATCAAGCAGGTGTCAAGCAGGAGGCAAGGGTGTGCTGGTGGTGAGGGCCTGGCGGGCCTCCCTGGGGCCGGGAGCTGCATATCAACTTGAGGTGTGGCCGTGTGATCAAACATGCTTGCAATTGGCTGCCGATAGCTGTCACGATGGTCTAAACTGTCGTCATTGTCCATTACTGAATTGTGAGAGCATGATGCTATTCTAGTTCTGTGGGTTAATTGCCGTACTCGTCTAGTTGTACTCGCCTAGTTGTGTTTGTGGGGGTTGAGCTTTGGCTCTTTGGTCCCGCCTCTTAATTGTCAATCAACTGGTGTACAGGTTCCTGAGCCTACTGGGCTCTATTATATCCACACTTGAAACTGTGTATAGAGTCAGCCTCCACCACATCACTTCCTGCTGTATTCCACTTGTTAACTACTCTGACACTGAAAAAATCTTATGTCTCTGTGGCTTATTTGGGTACTAAGTTTCCACCACCTGTCTCCTGGTGTGCGCGTGGTGTGTGCGTGTGTGTGTGTGTTTACTAGTTGTGTTTACTAGTTGTGTTTTTGCGGGGGTTGAGCTTTGCTCTTTCGGCCCGCCTCTCAACTGTTTACTAACTACTTTTTTTTTTTTCCCCACACCACACCCCCCCCCCCCAGGAAGCAGCCCGTGACAGCTGACTAACTCCCAGGTACCTATTTACTGCTAGGTAACAGGGGCACTTAGGGTGAAAGAAACTTTGCCCATTTGTTTCTGCCTCGTGCGGGAATCGAACCCGCGCCACAGAATTACGAGTCCTGCGCGCTATCCACCAGGCTACGAGGCCCCGTAGTGTGTGTGTGTGTGTGTGTGTGTGTGTGTGTGTGTGTGTGTGTGTGTGTGTGTGTGTGTGTGTGTGTGTGTGTGTGTGTGTGTGTGTGTAACACTTGGCAAGCAAACCAGGTGACGGGATGAGATGTACACACAGCCACCTGCTCCAGGATGGCCGCCCGGCTGAGGGTTGTGTGGGGGAGGCCATGACGTCTGCACGCCCAGAATTAACTTTCTTCCCAGAAGGAAACATTGGTATATATTCACTAATGAATGGAGGCTGGCACCGTACAGCAGACGAGGCAGCAGGTGCCTGTTGAGCTGCTGTGAGACGATAGGTGTCTGCTTATCTTATTACAGCCTAATCACCTGGTTATCCACAGTCAACTCCAGTAGGCCGGCCAGAGGCGTAGGGCTGGATTAGTAATAGTAATAACAATTCTTCCTGGTGTTGCTATGGAGCAGTTTAGGCTGGTCCTTAGCTCTGGCTGCTACACCATTCTCGTACTGCTTCTCTGACACGCCTAATTTGTATGTTCTTGTTTTAGTTTCTTGTCCTTAAGTATTTGTTTTTAGATATATACAAGAGTTACATTCTTGTACAGCCACTAGTATCCCGTAGCGTTTCGGGCAGGTCCCTGGAATACGATCCCCGCCGCGAAGAATCGTTGTTACAACCAAGTACTCCTTTTACTGTTGCGTTAAACAGAGGCTACAGTTAAGGATTTACGCCCAGTAAATCCTCCCCGGCCAGGATACGAACCCATGACAAAGCGCTCGCGGAACGCCAGGCGAGTGTCTTACCACTACACCACGGAGACTGGTATATAGTATATAGTGTTTTTTCCTTGTGTTCTGTATTTCCTGTTCATTTGTGTCTTTTTCCCTCCAAGCTGTTGGGTGTAGTGCTCTTCTTGGGGTCCCTTATTCCTCACTGGCAGTGTGAATCTTTAGGTTGCTCCTTACTTAGTCATTCATGTCTTGTGATTGATTGATTGATGAAGATTAAGCCACCCAAAAGGTGGCACGGGCATGAATAGCCCGTAATCATCCCCCCCCCCTTTCTTCAGGTAAACGGATATTAAATACTGGTTAGGGGGGTAGAAATAGCCGAAGCTACTCTATCCCTTTGAGATGTATTTATTGCTTATCTCAATAAACATACTTGAACTTGAACTAAATACTGGAGTCTTTCATCCCCAACAGATTGCTCCTGTATGTTTGATCAGCCACAGAACACTATCCCTTCCTATCCAGTTGGTATACAGAGCCTTGACCTGTCCTCCGGTTTAACTTTTCCTGTCCAGTCTAGCCCAGCTTGTGGGTCCTAGCCGTGAGGTTAGAGGACTGTGTTTATACACCGTCATGACCTCGTTAATACGGTGATATAAATATTAATTATATATCATATCATTAATTATATATACGCTGGACTTGTGATCCTGTAGTCCTGGGTTCGATCTCAGGCGCCGGCGAGAAACAATGGGCAGAGTTTCTTTCACCCTATGCCCCTGTTACCTAGCAGTAAAATAGGTACCTGGGTGTTAGTCAGCTGTCACGGGTTGCTTCCTGGTGGTGGAGGCCTGGTCGAGGACCGGGCCGCGGGGACACTAAAAAGCCCCGAAATCATCTCAAGATAATCTCAAGATAATCAACCTCCCCCCCCCCTACCCCCACCCTCTCCCCCTCCCACTCCTTCCCTGTTCTCAAACAACTTTTCCTCCCTCGCCTACCCTTTTTCTTCCACTATTCCCTTCCTTTATCATCCCATTTCCCCACCTCTTCCCCTTCCCCATTCCTTCGGTCCCTCTTCTCCCTCCTCCCTCCTCTTCCCCTCAGCCAGCTGGTTCGGAATTCACTTGGCAGTAATTGCTGGCGTAGTTTATGGTGGCGGGTTGAGGTGGTTGGCGGTGTGCGTGCCCCGGCCGGCTGATGACCTCTCCTCGGGCGGTCCGTGGTAGTTGGCACACCCTGGTGTGTGGGGGGTCTTGGAGGAGTCCCACCTGGTGTCTTGTGCCCTCTCGGAGGACCCTGGAGCATACCTGGAGTCGTACCTGGACTGGAGCCGTACCTGGAGCCTGGAGCATAGCTGGAGTCGAGCCTGGAGCCTGGAGCATAGCTGGAGTCGAGCCTGGAGCCGTACTGGAGCCTGGAGTCGTACCTGGAGCCGTCATATTGGATTGATGGGGTAGTAACGTGGGAAAGCTCTGTAAGTTGATTGATTGATGAAGATTAAGCCACCCAAAAGGTGGCACGGGCATGAATAGCCCATATATGGTGGCCCTTTTGAGCCATTACCAGTATCAATAGATGATACTGGAGATCTGTGGAGGTGCGACTGCACCCTGCGTGACGGGAGATGTCTGGAAAAAAAGGAAAGCGCAAAGCCATTATGACTATAGTACTTGCAAGGGGTCGGGATAAGGATTTGGGATGGGACGGGGGAAAGGAATGGTGCCCAACCACTTGGACGGTGGGGGGTTGAACGCCGGCCTGCATGAAGTGAGACCTTCGCTATTACCGTAGCTTATCTCAGAGCTAAATATGAATTCGATACCTTGGGCATTACAGCAATTGTTGTCAAAGTGAAGGTGTGTGTGGCGAGATGACCCGAGGCCAGGTGATCACCGCGTGATGGCAACACTGCGGCGGTAACGGTCGTCGTCGGACTGTCAAGTGTAACGTTGGCAACACTGCACCCAACCAAATTCCACCAACCCGGAAATTGGTGCGATTAAATTCCATTAGGATTGAAATCACCCGGCTAGAGAAATCCAGAGGAAACATGATCGTAAAATACAAGATACTGTACTCTGAAATTGTAAGGACGGGAGCAAGGTAGAGGCGTTGGAGGGGCAGGTAAGAAAGGCTTACTTTACAATACATTCATATTAACGTTAAGAAAAAGAACAGGAAAGTCGGGAGTCCTAACACCAGACGATGCCTAGGAGCTGGAGCCCAACCTCGGCAGCCTGCGAGTAGCTGCAACTAACAGCTACAAGCCAGTTGACCAGACCAATCAAGAGGCTTGGTTGGAGAGTGGGCCGCGGAGACATTGGTTCCCGGAAACAAGAAGAAGATAGCCCGCCAATAACAATTAAGAGAACATTGTAAAAACATCAGAGGCGCAACACTTTTCAGTCTCCGGTCAACACATACAAGAATGCCGCTGGAGCAACCATGGAAGTTTGTAGGAGGGAGCTTGACAAGTTTAAGCTTGATTACCGGATCAGTCTGGCTATGATGGCTGGGCTTTTCAGGTGTGCAGACTAGGAAGACGAGTAACCTCACACACCAGACAACCAGCAGGGAAGGCCAGTCACAGGCCAGGCTGCCACAGTATAACAACTCCCAAAGTCTTTGCTGGAAATTACCAGGTGACTGTACTCTACACGCGGAGTAGCCAGCAGCAAGAGCAGCAGCAGCAAGAGCAGCAGCAGCAAGAGCAGCAGCAGCAAGAGCAGCAGCAGCAAGAGTAGCAGCAGCAGGAGTAGCAGCAGCAGTAGCAGCAGCAGGAGGAGCAGCAGGAGGAGCAGCAGCAGGAGCAGCAGCAGGAGCAGCAGGAGCAGCAGCAGGAGCATAGGAGGATGAAGAGCAGCAGCAGCGGTAGCGGTGATTGTGGTCTCCTACTCTCCAGTGACTCCTTGTCTGGTGTCCTGACTGCTCGAGTAGAGCAGCATATGCTCCATCACTGCTCCTCGGAGCATAGCTGAGGGTAGAAGTGTGGGGGGGGGGGGTTGCAATGGGTGCAGGAGGGCATGGAGTTGTCTGGGTATGGAGTACCATACCCTCATCCAGCAACGTTGCTGTGAGACTGTGATGTGTGCAGAAGTGTATGGTGTCGTGTGGGTAGGTTCACCTGGAGCATACCTGGAAAGGGTTCTGGGATTTTTTGTACTCCTCAAGCCCGGCCAGGAATCAGGCTCGACGGTGATAACTTGGTCCACCAGGCTGTTGCTTGGAGCGGCCCGCAGGCCCACGTATCCACCACAACCCCTTAGGCCCGGCACTTCTTGCAGAAACCTATACAATTGCTTCTTAATGAAGTCTACATTTGTTCCGGAAATATTTCTTACGCTTGTTGGGAGAGCATTAGAATAGGGAATTGAAGGAGTACATCATGACAGCCGTGTTACCTACGACGCTATAAACCCTATACATTGATGGGGGGGTGTATGTAGGGTGGTAGTGGGTAGAGATTGATGGGGGGAGCATGTAGGGTGGTGATGGGTGGAGATTGATGGGGGAGGGGAGCATGGGGAGGTAGTGTTATTAAAGATTGCTCACCTGGTGTCCTTGTACATGCAGCATCCTGCTCCCTCACCCTCCCCCCCCCCTCCCCCCACAAGTCCTCCACCCCCTCCACCACCTGCTGAGACACCTGGCCTACTCCTTCCCCCCTCCCCACGCCTGTTCTTGTAATTAAAAGTATCTGTTGGCATGGCAGTGTTAGAGGGAGCAGGAGTGGGGGTGGGGGGGGGGGGGTCTCATCCTCGCCCCAAGCAAACAGTTCAGCGGCAGCTCTTTGGTCACCACTGAGCCGTGTTTGTCCAGGGTAAACTGGGCGGCCTGGCCCTCCCGGTGTACTGCTCGTGCCCAAGTCTCTCTCACTCACCTGACCTCTCCTTCTTACACCCCTCCCCCCCCCCAGCCACCACCACTCCTCCACCACTCCTCCACCCCCACCACCACTCCTCCACCCCCACCACTCCTCCACCTCCACCACTCCTCCACCACCACTCCTCCACCCCCACCACCACCACTCCTCCACCCCCACCACCACCCCTCCACCACTCTCTCCCCCCACCACCACCACCACCCGTCCCTTTCCGGTTCACCAACTGTGTTAACGTTCGTCACAATACCTGCCGTTACCTGTACTTTTACCTGACGCGGTAATCCGTCTCCTCTGTTTCCACCAGCCGACAGCACCTGCCGTGTGTGATGGTTGCGGGGATCAATGTCCGCGCCGACCGGTCTCTCACTAGGCCTCCCTACTTGGTGATCTCCTCAAATAGGTTCTTAGACTCTACTGCTCGTATATTCTGGCGTATAACTCTCAGCCCGTTGGATTAAGTAGTCTTTGGAGGTGTCGATAGTTCTTTTTTGTTTGTTTTTGTTAACTATCTTGAGGTTATCTTGAGATGATTTCGGGGCTTTTAGTGTCCCCGCGGCCCGGTCCTCGACCAGGCCTCCACCCCCAGGAAGCAGGCCGTGACAGCTGACTAACACCCAGATACCTATTTTACTGCTAGGTAACAGGGGCATAGGGTGAAAGAAACTCTGCCCATTGTTTCTCGCCGGCGCCTGGGATCGAACCCAGGACCACAGGATCACAAGTCCAGCGTGCTGTCCGCTCGGCCGACCGGCTCCCGTTGCCGACCTCTGACGTTGTTCATGCCCTTGTGTGTACATGGAGTGTGTTCTAGAGAGAAATCGATAAACACTTTCAAAGGATATCTGATCAGCCAGGTTGTGATTCAAACGTTATGCTGCGCCCCCCAACCATGAGGCCTGGTCAGAGACTGGGCCGTAGGGAAGTTGATCCTCGGAACCATCGCAAGGTAACCAAGGTGTTACTAGGAACATACCTGGAGAGGGTTCTGAGAGTTCTACTCTGAGCTCGGCCTGGGGCCAGGCTCGACTTGCGATAACTTGGTCCAACAGGTTGTTGCTTGGAGCGGCCCGCAGGCCCACACACCACCACAACCCGGTTGGTCCGGCACTTCTTGCAAGAACTTGTCTAACTGCCTCTTGAATACATCCACCTTTGTTCCAGCAATATTTCTAATGCTGGGAGGGTGTTGAATAGCTGTGGACCCCTAATGTTCAATGTTCTCTGATTGTGCCTATAGCACCTCTATTCCTCACTGGTTCCATTCTGCATTTCCTTCCGTACCTTTCGCTTCAGTATGCTGTTGCTCAAATGCTAAAGTCCGTGGACTTGGGGTTGAACATTTCACATCCACAGACTTAGTGGCGGGGTACCGAGGTCGGGCCTCCCCTTAAGGAAGGTACCGGGCCAACTCCCCTACGACACTCCCAATACAATCGCCATTAATCCTTCAATGTTTAATGAGGCTAGCTCCAGGCGTCTGACCTCCAACCGCTGACAGAAACACAGACATTCACACTTTTTAGGTATAGAGTTCCTTGTAAATTACTATGCATTATTTCCATCTTCATTTATGTGCAATCACCTTCAATTTTGCTTAACAAAACACTGAAGGAAAGTATTTTAAATATCCGTCCTAGTTTTGAAACTGGTCAGTTTGGGGTAAAATGAAAGAAATCTTCGTTTTCTTTATGGTAATATTTCCTTGTATAGTAACTACATTTCTAACTTCTTTTATGTGTGACTGACTGTATCTTCGTCTGTCTCGATATTCTTGTGTGTGTGTCTGTGTTTGTCTGTGTGCGTGCATGCGCGTGCCGAGCGCCCTACAAACTCGCAGAGGCAGTTTCCAGGAATTCGAAATTGGCGTGTTGATGGCCTGAGCGGTGGGGAATGTGGATGGTGTGCTGGGGCTTTGTTGCTCACATTCCTCCACACTCCCACACACACTCTCCCCCACACACACTCTCCCCCACACACACACTCCCCCACACACACACTCCCCCACACACTCTCTCCCCCACCTCACTCTCCCCCACCTCACTCTCCCTTACACACTCTCCCCCACACACTCTCCCCCCCCCACATTCTCCCCCACACAGTCTCCCCCCCACAGACACTCCCCCCACACACTCCCCCACACACTCTTTCGCCTTACTCTCGAAGACCCTGACCTTACTCTCCTACCAGAGAGGGAGACGAGCACAAGCCTGGGAGGAAGAGAGCGGACTTGAGGTCCACATCACACCGGCTACAAGTCACGAGGTTATCACAAGCATCAAGAAGTCAAGCCTGGCCTCAGGCCGGGCTTGGGGAGTAGAAGAACTCCTAAAACCCCATCAAGCAGGCATCAACAGTAGATAAGAAGCTGACAAACGCACCAACGACCTCTAGAATCCCAAGAATCATTATGAGAATGATGCACGACTCACTTAAGTCGTAAATACTCATTAACTGACAAGTAAAGCAAATAATGGACACAGTGGGCCCTAAGCTTTATGTTACAGGATTTCGTGGAAACCCTGAAACAAAAACATTATATACAGACTATATCAATCATGTCCTAGACACTGTAGCACCAGCATGGAGCCCACGACTTGACAAACTCACAGTTGAGGACACTGGTATCTGAGGTGTGAAAACATGTTAATTAAGAGAACTTAACACATGCAAAAGAATGAACCAGGTGAGACATGATCCGATTGTACAAGATACTGAGGAAAACTGATGACGTGTGTACGACAACAGCCCTTTATCTTATGAGGGGGAAATTGGATCGAGAAATTACAAGTGAAATTTGGAAGCAAATTCCGCTTCCACTTGTAGCGAGAACCTGTACCTTTAGCATACCTGGAGAGGGTCAGGCCAGGCTTGTAACAAAGTGCTTATGACGAGTGGCGGGGCCCAGGAGCTGGACCTCACCACCAGCAGACACAGGTATACAGTGATAGCGCGAGCTCACCTAACACAGTGACTCTTGGTCCCTAAACAGAACCGTACGAGCCCAAGCAACCCTCCTAACCCATCGAGTCCGATGCACCGAAAAGGTAGATATATGCGAGCCGCTACTTGCCGCAGTAGGTTGCATTTGTAACGTAGGTGACCGTAACGTAAAAGAGGCAACCTATTAGTTGAGAGGAGGGGGTTGCTGCGTCGTGACCCAGCAAAAGAATCAACCTACGAACGGCCAGCAGGTGACAGATAGTGACGACACTCCTCCAGTCTGACTTTGGCATAGTTTACCCCCTGGTATTTGTGGCTGTGATCCACAGAAAATGGGGGTCAAGGCCGCGAGTGTAGGGAAGTGTGTGAATGGCAAGTACGGCGGGGCAGGCCTGGCAGGGTGGGGGGGAGGGTGTGGGTGTGTGTGGGTGTGTGTGTGGGGTGTGGATGTGTGTGTGGATGTGTGTGTGGATGTGTGTGTGGATGTGGGTGTGGATGTGGATGTGGGTGTGTGTGTGTGTAGGGTGTGTGTGTATGTGAATGTGTGTGTGTGTGTGGTGTGTGTGTGTGTGTGTGTGTGTGTAAACACCAGCTGCTATGTTAATGGTGGTGATCAGCTCAGTAATACACTCCGGCTCAGTGCACGGCGAAGATAGTTCAGCCGTTTATTATGCCCCGCACATCCACCCCGTGGACGGTAGCACATCCACCCCGTGGACGGTAGCACATCCACCCCGTGGACGGTAGCACATCCACCCCGTGGACGGTAGCACATCCACCCCGTGGACGGTGGTGGAAAGTTTTACACTGGCACGCAAGTTCATTTATTCAAGTTCAAGTTCTAAAGTTCATTTAGGCAAGCAATTAACAGTCTTGTGGCGCTACCTAACTACCTGTTGTTGGTTCCTGTTGTTGGTTCAACGTCCTCGCCTCCTGGTTGCTGGACTGGTCAACCAGGCTGTGATTTTTTTTTGTCGCATTCGATTACATGAGCAGTTAATTGTATCAAAGGCGGCAGCAAGCCAGGGAGTCGGTCGGCCGAGCGGACAGCACGCTGGACTTGTGATCCTGTGGTCCTGGGTTCGATCCCAGGCGCCGGCGAGAAACATTGGGCAGAGTTTCTTTCACCCTATGCCCCTGTTACCTAGCAGTAAAATAGGTACCTGGGTGTTAGTCAGCTGTCACGGGCTGCTTCCTGGGGGTGGAGGCCTGGTCGAGGACCGGGCCGCGGGGACACTAAAAAGCCCCGAAATCATCTCAAGATAACCTCAAGATAAGCCCCTTACATAGTTACTTACGCACCAATCACACTAACGACATGTACAGCAGTGAGACAACCTATTGGAGTTATGTGTTCGAGTCACCTCATATTTCCAGTCGTTAGTCACATTACATAGTGACGCTAAGGGAAGGGTAGGGAACTATCAAAGGAGGGGGGGGGGTGGAGCGCCAAGCCATTGCGACTATATAGCACTTGGAAGGGATCAGGATTTGGGATGGGACGGGGGGGGGGGGGGAGGGATGGCGGGAAAGGAACGGTGTCCAGCCACTTGGACTGTTTGGGATTGAACGCCGACCTGCATGAAGCGAGACCGTCGCTCTACCGTCCGCCTTAAGTCGTTTGGCATAGTGAGGCTAAGTATGCAGATAGTTTGTTGTTATAGATTCAGCTACTCGGAATAAGTTCCAAGTAGCATGGGCTATGGTGAGCCCGTAGTGGACTTACCTGGCACAGGAGCGGTGCTGTGTGCGCAGATAGTTGTGCTGACAGTCTATATATAGTCAGGTCAACATGGGCAAGTACAACAACTGCCAGTGTGGCACTCGTAGCCGAGCCTAAGCATAGTAGTAGAGCCAACACCTAGAAGTCTACCAACCTTATTGGATGACCCATAGACGTGCGGTTCTTCCTCTATAATGGAATGATCATTGATGGAGTAACTGGGGGTGAACTTCACTTTGCCTCAAGGCTGCTAAATTGTATTGATGTTTCCAGAATATTGGTGCCGTGAAGCTGCTCACAGGCAGTCCAAGATGGTAATCAGTTTCACAAGAAACAAGAAAGGAATTTAAAGGACACAAATCGTGACTCGATCAATGATTATTTCGTATATCTGTCTGATGTGTCCTAGCCTCGTCCAGCCTCGTCCAACAGCCTGGCTGAACAAACCATCGACCAGGAGGCCTGGTCGGAGACCTGGGCCGCGGAGACCTTGACCCCCGGAATCAACGCAATGTAACCGCAAGGCAAGGTAACGGCGGTGAACATTTTGGGCTAGGTGGGGGGGGGGGCATTTAAAATTGGATGCCCCTAGCTGGGTACTTAGCGTTATTAAAGAGTCACACAGAGAGATGGCTTCTTGAATAGCAATTTATATCCTGTTTATAATTTATAAATAATTAATAAAATAGTAATTTATATTTATATATTTATATATGAGATCTTTGTTCCATGAGCTGTGTGTTAAAAGGCATTTATCCACAGACTTTCACTCGGCTGATGTAAAATTCAGAGCAAAATATGCAATCAGTTCAAAAAAAGTTTGTAAGTTCACAAGTTCAAACGCATGAACATTTTTATAATTCCGGTAATACTTAGTCAATAGTCCCACTTCTCACATTCTATGTATCGACCGGGCTGCGGTGGGTATGTGGGCCTGGCGAGCCGCTCCAAGCAACAGCCTGGTGGACCAAACTCTCACAAGTCAAGCCTGGCCTCGGGCCGGGCTTAGGGGAGTAGAACAACTCCCACAACCCCATCAACCAGGTATCGTTGATTTTCCATCTTTTCCGCTGATACTTGTAGCTTGTCTAAGCGATAACTTTTCGCTGATAATTAATGTCTTAAAATAATAAAGCTTCAAAATCACACTCTGTTGTATCTCAGCGTAAAAGATAAATGACTGTAAATAGTTATGTCTTATAAATTGCCATCCACATTGTCGTGGTAATAACCATTCCATGTTGACCAGACCACACACTAGAAATTGAAGGGACGACGACGTTTCGGTCCGTCCTGGACCATTCTCAAGTCGATTGGACCATTCACAATCGACTTGAGAATGGTCCATGGACGGACCGAAACGTCGTCGTCCCTTCAATTTCTAGTGTGTGGTCTGGTCAACATACTTCAGCCACGTTATTGTGACTCATCGCCTGCATAACCATTCCATTCTTGAGGTCATCTTGAGGTTATCTTGAGGTTATCTTGAGGTTATCATTCACCTGGCCTCCCACGCGTGTGGTCCGGGGTTCGAGACCCGTACATGCAGTCCAGGTGAATATAATAGTTATTTCTTGTCTATCTTTTTATAATATATTAATATTAGAACTGTAGTAATTACTGTTGTTTATGTCGTATTTTGCTATATATTATGTCGTAATGGGCCTTATCTTTGTTATTATACTGTAGGCCTATATAATGTAGAACTATAATGATATATACTAGTATTAGGACTATATCACACAGAGATCACAATAACGTGATGCATCAAATGAACAAATACTTTTACCCTGTCGTAGCTCAGTGGATTAAGGCAGTGTCTGGGATGTTCCCGGACACGCAGGTTCGAATCCTCGTCACGGCCCTTGTGGATTTGTTCATTAGGACTATAACTTTTTTGTCTTTTAATTTATGATGGATATTAATCTTAGTTAAAAAGTTAACAATATATATATATATATGCACATATTTTTAAATAAGTGTTTTATTTGAATTTTGAGTGTGTGTGATGTAGGTTTGTGTTGGTGTGGAGGTTTGACTATATAGGTTAGTAGTTAGAGTGGTGGTATGTGGGCCGCCCCGCGCGCCTCGCCATGCGCGCCTCGCCATGCACGCCTCGCCATGCGCGCCGCGCCACGCTCAAGAATGCTGGTAACTTAAGGTTTAGGGGGGGGGGAGGCACTTGGCAACCTGGGGCCAGATTCACGAAAGCACTTACGCAGGCACTTACGAACGTGTACATCTTTCTTCAATCTTTGACGGCTTTGGTTACATTTATTAAACAGTTTACAAGCGTGAAAACTTCCCATTCAACTGTTGTTTTTGTTATAAACAGCCTCCTGGTGCTTCGGAGCTCATTAACTGTTTAATAATTGTAAACAAAGCCGCCAAAGATTGAGAAAAGATGGACAGGTTCGTAAGTGCTTGCGTAAGTTCTTTCGTGAATCTTGCCAAGAATCTCAAGGTCAAGGTAAGGTAGGCCCCTGTCTTCACCAGTACGAGAATAAATGACTCAACTGCATATCCTCGTAGCTCACTATATGACGCTCCCACACCCCCCCCCCCCCCCATCCACTGAGGTACTCAGGTCACTGCAAACCAGATATAACAATCTTCTACAACTCATAACACAACACGGGTGGACGGATGAGCGCAAAAGACTACAAAGGGAACTACAAGATGAGCTGCAAGATCTATGCAAAACAAAGTACACCAAACAATGGGATGACCTAATAAGCAAAATCCAAGTTGATTACAGAAACCCAGGAAAGTTCTGGAAAAAAGTTAAAACCCTGATGGGAAACTCTTCTGAGGAAACACCCTACATCATAGACGCCTCAGGAAATAAACTCTATGAGGAGAGAGAACAAGAACAAGAATTCAAGAAGTTCTGGGAAAAAAATATTCAGGATAAACCCGGAAGAAAATTTAAACTTCTGCCCAATTAATGAAAGGGAAATTACAACTCAGGTCGATAACAGAGCTGCAGCACTACTCCCGACGCGAACAATAGACCTTAACAACATACGCGATGACTGCCACCTTATGAAACACATAACCACTGCAGAGGTCCATAAAATAATTATAGGTTTTAAGAACAAGGCGCCGGGCAACAGCAAGATAAATAAGATGGTATTATCTAACTTACCGGTGATTGCATTCCATCAATACACATGCATAGTAAATGCAACTCTTGCATCTGGACTATTCCCCGCATACTTCAAAAATGCCACAATAAGATTAATCCCCAAGCTAGGTAAACCCCCAACCCAAACTGAAAATTACAGGAAGTTACAGGAAAATTACTTGGGGGAGTAGAATAACTCCCAGAGCCCCATCAAGCAGGTATCACGCAGTCCATTTGAAATTACTGGTTCATTCAAGCTTTTGTAAATAGATACCGGATATCTACGAGCACGCTCGGGGGGATTCCATCAGTATGTGACCAGATGTTGAAGATGGGTGAGGGGGGGAGGGGGGGGAGGAGGAGGGAGTAAGGGGTTTAGCGGGGGAGGGGAAAGGGAAGGCCAGGCGCTCTTCTCTGGGGTCAGTGGTAGGTCAAGGTTGCAGTAAATGCCTTCCAAGTGCTTTCAAGCTTCATTTCTTTTTCTTTTTTGGCAGCAGCGTATAGTCTAAGTGTACTGAGTGGGCTGTGCCACCTTGGTGTCCGTACCCGGTGTGACTCTCGGGGCTGTTGTTCACTCTGGTCGTGTTTTGTGTTAGTCATGTGTAATGGTTTATTGTCTAAAGCAGCCGGGCTGCAGGTGTTGAGGTGGGACAACCGGCCACAGGTAAGTGCAGGTAAATACCCCCACTCTGTTTTACATGTTGGAGAGTCGAGTGTACAGTGTATACCTCACCCCTCCCCCTCTCCCTCTCCCCACCGTGAGGTTAGATGAATGACCTGAGGGGCGGCACAACAGAGGAAACTATTCAGTCTGTGCATGTATGAGTATTTTTTAGTGTATGGCGCAAATAGTGCCATTGTGAGTAAGTGAATAGTGAGTGACATTGTGGTGTTCGTGGTGCTGGTAGGTGGCGCGGCTGCAACACTGGTGATGCTGCTGCTCTTGATGATGATGATGATGAGCCCGTGAGTCACTCTTGGCAATCTCTCCCGCTATTTTATGATGTTAGTGACACATTCATCGTTTTCATCGTGATGATTGCCAGCCGCTCGCTGAGGCATTCCGCGCGCCCCGGGCCGCGCGGCGCCCTTGTGTTCCAGCCTACAGTCATGACGCTGAGGATTTCACTCGTGGCGTGACGCTTTCTCTCGTTAGTGAAGCGCTACCTCCCCGCCAAACACGCGACGAAACTACGACGTTGCTACAACATTCGCACAAGTTTTAACACTTCCTAACCAGTTATAACACCTCCTAGCCAGTTATAACACCCGTTGTTAACACTAAGTTGTAACAACGTTCTAATACGTCATAAGCACGTTAAGCCAACATGGAACAACTTTATTACAAGTTGTAACAAGGAGAAAATAGGGCCAGTCACGGTTTGTGTTTCCAGGGCTGGCACTGTATGTGGTGATGCTGCTAAGTGCCAGTGATAACATGGGTCCACCTACCTTGTGTAGCTTCCGGGGGTTAACGGCCCCGCGGCCCGATCTCCGACCAGGCCTCTCGGTTGGTCGTCTGGTCAACTAGGCTATTGGACGTGGCTGCTCGCAGCCGCGAGTATGAATCACAGCCTGTTTGATCAGGTATTCTTCTGAGGTGTTTGTCGAGTTGTCTCTTGAACACTGTGATAGATGGGCCAGTTATGCTCCCCATGTGTGTAGCGGGAGTGTGGTGAATACGATGGGGTAGGGATGGGGTGGTGCTTTCAATGTTCCTTGGGGGAAACTTACCCCAGCATGGGGGGAGCGCCTTCCAAGAACCAGGTATCAACCAGGTATCAACCATATCAATATCAGGTATATTACCATATCAAGAACCATATCATCCAGGTATCAACCAAGAGGCGTCTCTGGCCCTCTGGTAAGGACATGTTTACTGTGTCAACATCTTCACGACCAAAACTGCCATTGTGTCAGCACTTCCGCAGTGTCAGCACCGCCAGTGTCAGCAGCATTACCCATGGTCACCATCACTATGGTAGTCCTGACATGGGTAGCACAAATGATACGGTAGAAGTGTTAACATGCAGGACATTTTGACAACAGAGGTATTGACTATACCTGATCAACCAGGCTGTGATTCACACGTCAGGCTGCGAGCAGCCGCGTCCAACAGCCTGGTTGATCAGTCCAGCAATGAGGGTCGCTGAGCCCCGAAATCACCTCAAGGAAACCTCAAGGTAAGGTATATAAAATGCCCTGGCCACAGAAACTAGCAGATGCCTTGTTTACCAACAATGAGATGCCTCAAACCAAACAAGTGTATGGGGCAAGTTACAACGTCAGCAGACTAACAGACGTTGTCACAGCTCGAATACAACTTGGCTACAGCTGTATCTGCACCCCATACCCATCACCCTCAGGAGGGGTATGGGGTGCACAATAAACTAACCTTACCTACTTTACCTAGTAACAATGAATAAATGGGAAAACAATGAATCAGTCCCCAAGACTACAGAGGGCTCACGACACTCTTGGAGGTGGTTCTCCAGCAGTATACCCGGTCATGCTGGAGTATATGTACCCAGGGAACTGTGACGCCCAGACGGATTACTGGGAGCAGGTTTGGAGGGGGTGAAAGTGTTAGTGGGGCAGGCATGGCATCGCCGACCTCTTGTCCCCTTACGGGCTATTCATGCCCGTGCCGCCTCCTGGGGCATGGCTTAATCTTTATCAATCAGTCATCTCCTCCCCTCTCGTGGTCGCTCAGGGGGGGGAGGGGGAGGGGGAGGCCACCTCACGCCTCTATAGTCTCAGCACACTCTAGTGCTTGTTAGGGCCTCGTCTTGCTCTAGACCTAAACCTCTCTCATACGTTGTTAGTGAATGGCATACATTGTTATTCTGAATGTCATTCGTTGCTCGGGTGAATGTAACACATTGCTCACAACACGACCGTTTCACCAGACCACACACTAGAAAGTGAAGGGACGACGACGTTGCGGTCCGTCCTGGACCATTCTCAAGTCGATTGTGTGTGTGTATCTCTCGTCACACAATTGACTTGAGAATGGTCCAGGATGGACAGAAAACGTGGTCGTCCCTTCACCTTCTAGTGTGTGGTCTGGTCAACATACTTCAGCCACGTTATTGTGACTCCTCGCCTACATATGACCGTTGAAGCTGTCGGGTCTTGCTCTCATAGCGTAAGTGATCTTGAAAGGAATGTAATCTTTTACTATTATGAGGTAATAATGTTGATAAATAATATATTATACTCTCGGGCGCCACCTCTCTTGTTGTTAACAAAACGTAACTGTCAACACTTTGTCCCCCTTTATTATGTAAACACTTTGTCCCCCTCTATTATGTAAACACTGTCCCCCTCTATTATGTAAACACTGTCCCCCTCTATTATGTAAACACTGTCCCCCTCTATTATGTAAACAAGACCTTGGGACGAGGCCTACTCACCAGAGATCAACGACCTTGAGAAAAATGAAGGTGTGTGTGTGTGTGTGTGTGTGTGTGTGTGTGTGTGTGTGTGTGTGTGTGTGTGTGTGTGTGTGTGTGTGTGTGTGTGTGTGTGTTCTTACAAGGGATTGATGATACACAGCCGTAACCCTGTAGACACTTGGTCTCCAGCTGTGTTTTGTAAACAAGACTGAGAAGAAGTGTGCTTATCAGAGATCAAGCGACCTTGAGTGATGCCTTCAAGTGGAGGAGTATGATAAGTGTTTACTTCATTTATTATGCTCCAAATACCCACCCATCCTTTGGGCCGTAGTGGAAATAGGATACAAAGGCACACAATTAGCTCAGGAAGGGAACAGCAAACTTCATTTAGCTAGAGAAGTCAGTGTCTTGATAAGCTAGTCACATTGTTAAATGCAAATATCTACAATGGGTTCGAGAACGACCCCCAGATAAGAGAACGACCCCCCAAATAAGAACGACCCTCTTAAGCTAAGCATGTCGAATATGCGGTGAGCTAAAGGAACATCTTGTCTTCACACTCGAATATAATCCAGCATGATATATCCTTAGGTCACACGCATATATTTCACCTTTAAAATAAAGGAGAGGTTGACAAGGTGAGATGAAAAGGAGATTTTGGCAGAAGGGAGAGGAGTGGGAGGAGAAAAACAAAATCCCCCAGAGGCACACTTATATGGAACAGAACCTGCAGTTTCCGATGTTACACACACACACACACACACACACACACACACACACACACACACACACACACACACACACACTCACTCACTCACTCACTCACTCACTCACTCACTACTCACTCACACTTCCCAGATATGTGACCTCAGTACTACTTAAAACGTCCCGCCAGCTGGTCAATATTGGCAGGTCTCACACTGCACCAGTGATACTGTCGATGCCACACCATATATACCTGGCTACACATGTGTGTGTATAACCTTAGAAATGTCATAAAAACCTCAAGTTTGTGTCAAGAATATCACATTGGATCACTAAATATATTAATGCTTAATACGCCAAATAAGAATACTTTAGTGGTTCATAAGAACAAGTTTTCACAAGTACTTTAATAACATTTATGATCGAAGAAATTGAGTGTTTTAATTGTTTTGTCTTGACACAATGTGTGAGTATTGTACAGAAGTGAGAGTAATTACATTTGTTAAATTTTGCTCATCTTGTGAGTGGACACACCGCCATAGCAGCATGTACAACACTTCCCAATAGGAAGAAAACCCGCTGGGTTGTTCATTGTCATGGAGCTGAGGGTTAAACATTAACGAACTACTAGTGCTGACGTCCTCTGCTATATCTTAAGATATGACGAAACCACACATCAGAAAATTAAGAAACGACGACGTTTCGGTCCGTCGTGGACTTGATAATGGTCCAGGATGGACCGAAACGTCGTCGTCTCCTCCTCATCTGGTGTGTGGTTTGGTTTTCATATCTTCAGTCCCGTTATTGTGACTCGTCGTCTGCAATTCTTAGTAGTCGTCGGCAGAGTGGATAGTGACAAACTGGGGATCATCTGGTTTACGAGTTCGAACCCCCGCCCTTCTTGTAGACCTGTGTTGTTGGATAGGACCCAAACTGTTCGATCAATGATTGTAGCACGAATCTTTTTGTTTATCACAGGAGGGAGAGTGAATACAAGTTAGCAATCCGCCCATTTAGGATACAAGTTTCGATGGGGACTGGATTTACTTGGCCTGTATCCGCCCCCCACACCTGTCGGTTGTGTATCCCCCCCTACACCTGTCGGTAGTGTGCCCCCCCCCCCCCCCCCCCTCCCGCCCACACCTGTGGGTGGCGCGTGTGGGGCCAAGCAACACCCCTGCGAGTAGTGGGCACCTCTTCACACACCAGGATATACGTCGTCATCCACTTGAGATCTGGGACACATTACTCACATTGAAGTTCTTTCTCTGTGATCCTCTTCAGCACCTGTGGCACCTGTGGCATCCCCTGTGGCACCTGTGGCATCCCCTGTGGCACCTGTGGCATCCCCTGTGGCACCTGTGGCATCCCCTGTGGCACCTGTGGCATCCCCTGTGGCACCTGTGGCATCCCCTGTGGCACCTGTGGCATCCCCTGTGGCACCTGAGTGCCCCAGGCAAATCAGGGCGTGAATAACGCCCTGAGAACTGTGTCGGGTAAGGTGGCTGAGACATGACTGACGCCTCTGAGAACGGGTGGTGAGAGACAAGGCAGTCTTGGCAGCTGATTGGCGCCGTAACGAGACTTGTCAAAACTTGTATACTATGATTAATGAGGACTGGCAGACATCTAGTGTATCCTGATTGTGGGGTGCAGGGGGTTGGGGTGCAGGGGGTTGGGGGTGCAGGTTGTGGGTGTGTGTGTTTAGGGGGTGGGGGGGTGGGGGGTTAAGTGAAGTCAATGTGGATTGGAAGAACTCTGGATTGACACATGTCGGGGTCTTTGGAGCTGGCGGGCGGGTGGAGTACTTGTAGTAGGACTGGTTACCTTGAGGTGCTTCCGGGGCTTAGTGTCCCCGCGGCCCGGTCGTCGACCAGGCCTCCTAGTCTAGATAGGCCTAGATAAAACAAAAGCTGTACTATTTATGGCTGTTGTTGTCTGTTTTGGTGTGGTGGCATTTGCTGTTGCTTAGTACTAGTTTCCCTTGTTTTCTTAAGTAGAAGACTGTTCAAATTGGTCGACTGTGAGACAGTTTCCTCGTGATCACATCCAAAGGTGTTTCAGCCGTGATCTGTTCCGTGTATAGTTGCAAGTGTATCTGGTGTCAGGTGTTGACGACCCCTTGTTCTATGTGCTAAGTGCTTCCTCAGTTTAAGCTGAGACTATACCGCTCTTAAGACACCATTCCACTGCGAGTGTAGAGTTCCTTGGAAGCTTGGAGGATTGTGTAGATGCTGGAGTTGGAGAGTGATCGGCAGTGAACACGGCCTTTATTTACCGGTAAATGGTTATGAATGTTGTTCTGCTCTCCAAACCCGGCCTTGGGCCAGACTTGTTGGGGAGCCGGTCGGCCGAGCGGACAGCACGCTGGACTTGTGATCCTGTGGTCCTGGGTTCGATCCCGGGCGCCGGCGAGAAACAATGGGCAGAGTCCCTTTCACCCTATGCCCCTGTTGCCTAGCAGTAAAATAGGTACCTGGGTGTTAGTCACCTATCACGGGCTGCTTCCTGGGGGTGGAGGCCTGGTCGAGGACCGGGCCGCGGGGCCCGGTCCTCGAATAAAAGCCCCGAAATCGTCTCAAGATAACCCAGTGTGGTGTTGCCACGGGTTACTAGTGCCTAGTGCGGGGAACACTTCAGGACTCAGCACCGTCACTTCAGGAAGCTGCTTCAGCCTCAGCAGCAGTCTTGTGGTGATTAACGCGGAACAATGTGCAACAAGCGAGTGACACGACGGCAGGGGAACCATGTAAGCATAAAACAGCTGGTGCCATAAAATTGTTATCAATTTGAATTAGGTCCGTTCATGTTACCTAAAAAATAATTGTAGAAGTAAAAGACATACTAGCAGTTGAAGGTTAACCGGTCATGGGTAGCGACAGCGTAGATGACATCTTAGTGTGGTGTGTACAGCTGTTGTCCTCCTGACTTGGCTTGACACGACGATTAGCGCCACATGTCACTATAAATCACACTTGAGGACCTGCATGGTGCTGACACACAAGAGGAGGCCCACTGCCACACGAGAGGAGGCCCCACTACCACACAAGAGGAGGCCCCACTACCACACGAGAGGAGGCCCCACTACCACACGAGAGGAGGCCCCACTACCACACGAGAGGAGGCCCACTGCCACACGAGAGGAGGCCCCACTACCACACGAGAGGAGGCTCACTGCCACACGAGAGGAGGCCCCACTACCACACGAGAGGAGGCCCCACTACCACACGAGAGGAGGCCCCACTACCACACGAGAGGAGGCTCACTGCCACACGAGAGGAGGCCCCACTGCCACACGAGAGGAGGCTCACTGCCACACGAGAGGAGGCCCCACTGCCACACGAGAGGAGGCCCCACTGCCACACGAGAGGAGGCCCCACTGCCACACGAGAGGAGGCCCCACTGCCACACGAGAGGAGGCCCCACTGCCACACGAGAGGAGGCCCCACTGCCACACGAGAGGAGGCCCCACTGCCACACGAGAGGAGGCCCCACTGCCACACGAGAGGAGGCCCCACTGCCACACGAGAGGAGGCCCCACTGCCACACGAGAGGAGGCCCCACTGCCACACGAGAGGAGGCTCACTGCCACACTGTAACGGGGGTGGGGGGAAATAGCTCTATCTTGTCCATTATTCCACCCCCCAGTTAACTAACGAGGCCGGGGGAAACAGCTCTCTCTAGTCCGTTATCCCGTCCCCAGTTAACTAACTATTCTAGAGCACTCCCAGAGTTCCTAAGGCAACCTCTCTCGTTCAACACCTTGTAACCTAGGTATTTGACTACCTAGGTACTAAGACTACAAGGCGTCGTGACTGGATCAGCTACCCGAAACTCTAGAGAGAACTCTAGAATACAGAATCATTGCCACAAACGTATAAGAGAAAACGAAAGGAAAGAAATGAATAGTGAAGTAATTAGTGAGGGTTTGGGGTGAGAGGGAGAGAGGTGGGAGGAGCGAGGATGGTCATTAGTTGAAAGTGAGAGTTTAGAGAAGGGTGGAGGGAGAGGTGTAGATAGGTAGAAGTAGAAGAGTAGATAGAAGTAGAAGAGTAGATAGTAGAAGACGAAATACTGCCACCATCCATTCATGATCATTACATACAAGACAAGGAATGGAACTTGTCTGTATCACAAAATTCTCAAAAGATGTTATCATGAGTTCATTATTAGTATGTTCCCTCTGTACCATGTATCAACTCCAAACATGTACTCGTTAATATCATGAAACCAGTAACCACAGAGGCTTTCTCACCTCAACTCAAAATCTCTAGGGAACAAAGTTAAACACAATTTAAATAATAAATTCATAATTATATTTCCCATGAAGTATCATAATTTAGCAATTAAATTAAAATGTTAAAGAGAGTCATCATCCAAGAATTCGAGAACCCTACAACTTGACTGCCCCTGATCATCACACAACATATGTAAACACGACCAAGTCACCTCACTGTTCACTCACCGAGGACGGAGTCTAAGTTGAATAGAGAGGGGGGGGGGTCTGTAGCTTGACAGAGACTGTCTCGCCCCTGCCGGCCGACAGCCTCCCTGATAGGGCTGTCTTCTCTCTGCTCTCCTGGCTCGTCTGCTGCTCTGTCTGTTAATGCTTCATGCTGGATAGCTCTCCGAGTTTATATTGGGGAACCTAGTAGCTAACTCCGCCCACAAGTAGATAGCCTCCGGCACTACCAAGCCACTCCTTAAACGTCGGCATGTTTGAAGGCTACCCGGCTCCAATTATACGCTTAGCGGAAGCAAGGTGAAATTATCATGATCTGACCTCAGGTCACTTGGGGTCATTAACGGTTAGAGGTGTGAGATCTCAGGCAGACAACTGGCGCCTCTCAGATCCTTGTCTGTGACTCGTGTACTCTATATATATATGTATTAACCTAAACCAAACACTTTTACAGTGTTACATCTCCCCTTCTCCCCGAAAATAAAGTTTTTGCAACACTGCTAAAGCAAGCTAGCTGTGTGCGACAACTTTATTAACGAAAAGAATACATCCTAGCTAAACAAATATACATCATCCTACTCTAAAAAATGAAATATATAGACAGACGTCCATTGTCTCTGGCTGGGCGACGTCACTGCTTGGTCTTGTAGATAGTCCTGTACCACATTTCTTCAACACAACTGCCTCCGTCGCTTCTCCGTCGTTAACGCACAACAACACTTGGTCAACCCGAAAGCCGTTACTACTTGAACTGCGCACAGGACCGTGGAATTCGGTTGTCCCAGCTGATCTGTAATTGGCCCTACGTCAGTCACCATGAGAGACGTATATTGGGGTTCTTCACAGCTATAGGGACTACAAGTTTCGAGACCTTCATATAGTTGCCAACAGTAGAAATCCCATCCTACTCTTCTTCCTCCCTGTTGCTCCAGCCCGCCTCCTTCAGAGAGCTACTTCTGACAGCCAAATCAAGTCTGCATGACACAGGAAGAATCACTCAACAGAGCAACATGCTTGTAGGAGGGGCGGCCAGTTAAGGCAAACGATCCTGTCTTGCAATTACGCTCCATGCAATGATGCTGATACCAGCAAGGGACACTAGGTATCATGTCTCACTCAGCTTGTCTTATCTTCTCTTCTTTCTTCTCTCTATTTCTTCTCTCTTCTTTCTTCTTTCTTCTTTCTTCTTTCTTCTTTCTTCTCTCTTCTTTCTTCTCTCTTCCTCCTCCCATGGGTCTTAGACAAGCGACCTGGGGTCCATTGGGGGTCTGTCCGTCCTGGGGTCCATCCTGGGTAGACCGATGTTGGTGGGACAGACTGGAGTCGTTGTTGCTCCTCTTCCATCATTACTGGGTCGTCTGGGGTCGTCTGCAGAACGACCTGGGGTCCACTGGGTAGACCAATGTTGACTGACCGAGAGGGCTGCATCTTGGGGTCCCCTGGGGTGGTGATGGTGGTGGAGCCGTGACCTCCAGGTAGTGGGCTGGTCGTGGTGGTGGTGATTAACGCCCGTGAGTGTGGTACACAGCAGCCGTCTCCCTCTTTTGTATGTGCGTCTCTCCTCTCTTCTGGCTCCCACCTGTGGGTGAACAGAAAGGCGACAATATCGTGCTCCCAAGATATGTTATGTGACCCTGTAGTTTGTATAGGGTTACACAGTCCAGTCATACCGCTCTCCTCCTGGCAACAACTACACTTAAATTTTTAAAATAATCCAATTAACACTGAATGATATTGACTTGGTGGAACATAAGACAGTAACAGAGGAAAGTTAGAGAAGAGAGAATAAGGTCATCACTACCTTTAACTTGTCACAAAAAAAATCAACACTAATAGACAAAACACTAGCCTAAACTTAACTGTACCGTTCCTAATCTTAAGTACATAATTAACCATTACTCCCACCCTTAACCTACAGCCACCTACGTGACCCAGAGTGTCTCCCTAGCTTCTCCGCCGGTCAACAACTCCAAACTGTTGCCACCCCTGTGACCAGACTATCTAACGTCGAGCGTCCCCAACGTGAAGTCTACTGACATACTAAGGCTCCCCCTAGCATGCTGTACAATACCAGTACACCTCGGGTTATTGCGTTCAAATGGAGTAAAACAGTCGATCGCAATAATCTGAGCAGAACCACACTTAAACTACTTAAGAACTACACCTGCCACTCCCCACTGACCTGGAGACCAGCGGTGGCTGGGTGTCCCCGTGGGACATGCGAGGTCACCTGTCACACTCAGCTGACCTGCACTACCAACATCGCTAAGTTCCCAAATCGCCAAATCTTATCACTAACATAAATCACTACACACGCAAGTTCTGGTGAACATTCCCTGAACACCACAAAACTCACAAAATCACTAAACCACAACACTAGAGAATCACTATCTCCTAGCCTGAAAAAAGCTCGCTAAACCGCGAATAATAACACCTGTCAAGATCTCCCTGATAGCGCCTGAGCGGCAAAAAGACACGTGGGACTGAACAATGTTAAAAGAACACCATCTACCTACAACATTGTTCAACACCGCTGCCAACATTGTAACGGGGGGTGGGGGAAATAGCTCTATCTTGTCCATTATTCCACCCCCCAGTTAACTAACGAGGCCGGGGGAAACAGCTCTCTCTAGTCCGTTATCCCGTCCCCAGTTAACTAACTATTCTAGAGCACTCCCAGAGTTCCTAAGGCAACCTCTCTCGTTCAACACCTTGTAACCTAGGTATTTGACTACCTAGGTACTAAGACTACAAGGCGTCGTGACTGGATCAGCTACCCGAAACTCTAGAGAGAACTCTAGAATACAGAATCATTGCCACAAACGTATAAGAGAAAACGAAAGGAAAGAAATGAATAGTGAAGTAATTAGTGAGGGTTTGGGGTGAGAGGGAGAGAGGTGGGAGGAGCGAGGATGGTCATTAGTTGAAAGTGAGAGTTTAGAGAAGGGTGGAGGGAGAGGTGTAGATAGGTAGAAGTAGAAGAGTAGATAGAAGTAGAAGAGTAGATAGTAGAAGACGAAATACTGCCACCATCCATTCATGATCATTACATACAAGACAAGGAATGGAACTTGTCTGTATCACAAAATTCTCAAAAGATGTTATCATGAGTTCATTATTAGTATGTTCCCTCTGTACCATGTATCAACTCCAAACATGTACTCGTTAATATCATGAAACCAGTAACCACAGAGGCTTTCTCACCTCAACTCAAAATCTCTAGGGAACAAAGTTAAACACAATTTAAATAATAAATTCATAATTATATTTCCCATGAAGTATCATAATTTAGCAATTCAATTAAAATGTTAAAGAGAGTCATCATCCAAGAATTCGAGAACCCTACAACTTGACTGCCCCTGATCATCACACAACATATGTAAACACGACCAAGTCACCTCACTGTTCACTCACCGAGGACGGAGTCTAAGTTGAATAGAGAGGGGGGGGGGTCTGTAGCTTGACAGAGACTGTCTCGCCCCTGCCGGCCGACAGCCTCCCTGATAGGGCTGTCTTCTCTCTGCTCTCCTGGCTCGTCTGCTGCTCTGTCTGTTAATGCTTCATGCTGGATAGCTCTCCGAGTTTATATTGGGGAACCTAGTAGCTAACTCCGCCCACAAGTAGATAGCCTCCGGCACTACCAAGCCACTCCTTAAACGTCGGCATGTTTGAAGGCTACCCGGCTCCAATTATACGCTTAGCGGAAGCAAGGTGAAATTATCATGATCTGACCTCAGGTCACTTGGGGTCATTAACGGTTAGAGGTGTGAGATCTCAGGCAGACAACTGGCGCCTCTCAGATCCTTGTCTGTGACTCGTGTACTCTATATATATATGTATTAACCTAAACCAAACACTTTTACAGTGTTACAACACGAGAGGAGGCCCCACTGCCACACGAGAGGAGGCCCCACTGCCACACGAGAGGAGGCCCCACTACCACACAAGAGGAGGCCCCACTGCCACACGAGAGGAGGCCCCACTGCCACACGAGAGGAGGCCCCACTACCACACAAGAGGAGGCCCCACTGCCACACGAGAGGAGGCCCCACTGCCACACGAGAGGAGGCCCCACTACCACACAAGAGGAGGCCCCACTGCCACACGAGAGGAGGCCCCACTGCCACACTAGAGGAGGCCCCACTGCCACACGAGAGGAGGCCCCACTGCCACACGAGAGGAGGCCCCACTGCCACACGAGAGGAGGCCCCACTGCCACACGAGCTGATAAGCAGGGAATGGTAGGAATAGGATTTTGATACAGGAAATCTTGAAGGATTTTGATACGTAGTGGAGATGAGGAAATAACAACATACTGGAGTGAACGATATGGAATAAAATGCAGAATAGAACCAGTGAGGAGCAGAGGTGCCATAGGCACAATCAGAGAACACTGTATAAACATCAGAGGTCCACGGTTGTTCAACACCTTCCCAGCGAGCATAAGAAATATTGCCGGAACAACAGTGGACATCTTCAAGAGAAAACTAGATAGTTTTCTTCAAGAAGTGCCGGACCAACCGGGTTGTGGTGGATATGTGGGCCTGCGGGCCGCTCTAAGCAACAGCCTGTTGGACCAAGTTATCACAAATCGAGTCTGGTTCCAAGCTAGGTTCAGGGAGTAGAAAAACTCCCGAAATCCTCTCCGAGTATGCTCCAGGTATAGTGGCCCAACCACCTTGGCTTTGTGGATGATTCTGACGCTGTGATATGAATGGATGCGTGGATGATGCACGAGGCATGTGCTGTGGTCGCATGTATCATGGTATTGGTCATTTTTGTCTAAGTGGTGTTTGGAATATTTGACTGTGAAACCTGTAAGGAAAGCAAGGCGGAGGCAGGGGGCGTGGCTGAGCCAACCTCATAGAGCCTGGCTGCTCCTCCGGCAAGAATACCTGGATGAATTTCCCACGGGAACCTTCCCTTCACATTTGCCGCCGCCTCCTTTTGTGTCGTGATGTACTTGCTCTTTACCCCTCTCTCTCTCTCTCCTTCCTTTTTCTCTTACCTTTTCTCCTCATCCTAATTATCCTCCTCTCCCTCCTCTTCCTTCCTTCCTCTTCCTACTTCCCCCCCACCTCTTTCCCTCTCCCCCCCACCTCTTTCCCTCTCCCCCCCACCTCTTTCCCTCTCCCCCACCTCTTCCTCCCTCCCCCACCTCTTCCTCCCTCCCCTTCCACAATATAATTGTAGCAGCAGACTATGACCACCGTGGGAGGGTGTGGTGGGTGACGCGAGGCTTGCGTCACGCGGTGTGAGGGGGGAACGTGACGGGACTCCCGGAGCATTTGAGCCTCTCTGGAGCGTTGCCTCTAGGGTGAGAGTGGTGGCTCTGGACACGGCACCTTAGGGACTTGTTATCACTAAGGAGCCGAGATATATGGCTGACCCTTTGATGATGGTCCTGGTCTGTCAGTCCCTAGACACGTGGGACCCCACCCACCTGACTGACTGACTGACCCCCACCCACCCACGCCCACCTGACTGACTGACCCCCACCCACACCCACCTGACTGACTGACCCCCACCCACACCCACCTGACTGACTGACCCCCACCCACACCCACCTGACTGACTGACCCCCACCCACGCCCACCTGACTGACTGACCCCCACCCACGCCCACCTGACTGACTGACCCCCACCCACACCCACCTGACTGACTGACCCCCACCCACACCCACCTGACTGACTGACCCCCACCCACGCCCACCTGACTGACTAACCCCCACCCACGCCCACCTGACTGACTGACCCCCACCCACACCCACCTGACTGACTGACCCCCACCCACACCCACCTGACTGACTGACCCCGACCCACGCCCACCTGACTGACTGACCCCCACCCACACCCACCTGACTGACTGACCCCCACCCACACCCACCTGACTGACCCACCCCCCCTTCCCACGCCCACCTAACCTCAGCAGCAACATTACTGATCACTTCCTAATAGTTTGTGTCTAAATTGACATACTTCACCTCAAGTTAGAAACGTGACTTAGCGTACATCTTGGTAGTGTCATCGAAGCTCTAGTTAAACCGGACTCATTCATCCACGATGTGTCCGATCATCACTACCCATGTGTGCTGAGGACGCACTGTACCAGAGTGTGCAGTAGGGTCACCAACGCATTAATTGAAGAATTTGATGATCTTTAGTAGTGCCTTGTGAGGCAATAAACTTCCGTAGAACATTGGTAACTGAGTGTGATGGTACAGGAGCAGCAGTGTATGTGTACTGGACACTAACTACACAGTACACGAGTACTGGGTATGTGTATTATATATATTGTGGACAGATATATATATATATATATATATATATATATATATATATATATATATATATATATATATATATATATATATATATATATATATATATATATATATGAGAGAGAGAGAGAGAGAGATGGAGATGGGGGGGAGAGGGAGGTAGCGGGAAGGAAGGGGAGGAGGGGGGGGATGCGAGGCGCGGGAGGGGTGGTAAACTAGCAACAATAGTGCCACAGATGGGCTGGGATCGGCCCCGGTAGTCCCAGCAGTTTACCGCTAATTAACCTGATGCTGCCTCTCGTGCGGCCATTAAGGAAGCCCGTGACGGTGAATTGGTAGCTTTATGGCCTCTTGTGGTTCATTACTGCTAGTTTTGTGCCTTTATCAGGCGGCGGCGGCGGCGGGATGTGACCTGTCACCTCTCTTCATGGTGACTCATCCTGTCACGGGTATATATTGCCAGCGTCTCATACGCCGCTCGTGTTACCCTGTGCTTGTGTGTGTGTGCCTCCGGTGTTAGTGCCACAATTATATCCACTCTTAGATGTTTCTCTTGACGATTCCTTTGTGGTGTATATGCCTTCTGGTCCTCTCTCGCTCCCTTTATTACCTTACGTTACACTTGATGGGTTTGTTACCCTTCATTACCTTACACTTGCTGGGGTAGAATCGCAGCAACACTTTGTTTGACCACCTTTGTTCTCCCTTTGTTTAGGGAGCCGGTCGGCCGAGCGGACAGCACGCTGGACTTGTGATCCTGTGGTCCTGGGTTCGATCCCAGGCGCCGGCGAGAAACAATGGGCAGAGTTTCTTTCACCCTATGCCCCTGTTACCTAGCAGTAAATAGGTACCTGGGTGTTAGTCAGCTGTCACGGGCTGCTTCCTGGGGGTGGAGGCCTGGTCGAGGACCGGGCCGCGGGGACACTAAAAAGCCCCGAAAACATCACAAGAATCACAAGATAACCACTCGTATAGCTTGTCAATGTCCTCTTGTAACTTGCTGCAATCCTCCTCTGTTTTTAACATTCATGAGTGTTTCTTCATCTGCAGACATTATTGTCATGTATGAGTTTACTCCCTCGGGAAGGGGGGGGGGGGGTTCACACGAAGTGGTGGTGGTGGCCCTGTTAGTGGTGGTAGTGGTGGTGGCCCTGTTAGTGGTGGTAGTGGTGGTGGCCCTGGTTGTGGTGGCCCTGGTTGTGGTGGCCCTGGTTGTTGTGGCCCTGGTTGTGGTGGCTCTGGTGGTGGTGGCCCTGGTGGTGGTGGCCCTGGTGGTGGTGGCCCTGGTTGTGGTGGCCCCCCTGGTGGTGGTGGCCCTGGTTGTGGTGGCCCTGGTTGTGGTGGCCCTGGTTGTGGTGGCCCCCCTGGTGGTGGTGGTGGCCCTGGTGGTGGTGGCCCTGGTTGTGGTGGCCCTGGTTGTGGTGGCCCTGGTGGTGGTGGCTCTGGTGGTGGTGGCCCTGGTGGTGGTGGCCCTGGTTGTGGTGGCCCTGGTTGTGGTGGCCCTGGTGGTGGTGGCCCCCCTGGTGGTGGTGACCGGGAGGGTGGAGGGGAGGTGGCAGCGTGTCACCGGGAGAGGAGGTAGAGGGGATCACCACCTCTGATCTTTGAAGAAGAAGAGGCGGGTCAGGGCAAACCAAGAGTTTCTCCAGGTATAGCTCCCCCCCCCCCACCTCACCTGCTGCTTCATCTTAACACAGGATGCTGTGGTGTGTCTATCACGTGAGGGAACTATCCGCTCCTCGCGTGATAGTTCTCAGCTGGAGGTAATGTTCTAAGACCACCTGTAGGCGTCCCGATAGAGGCATGTGCTTAGCGGCCACCAACACTTGGGAGAAGAGGTCCACCTGTCCATTAATATCACCTTAAAGTGATCTTTAATATTGTTATTGTAGTGAGGCAGCGGCAGGCAGTGGAGCGCTCAGTCACCTCTCTACCTGTCAGACCCTGTGTGTGTGTGTGTGTGTGTGTGTGTGTGTGTGTGTGTGTGTGTGTGTGTGTGTGTGTGTGTGTGTGTGTGTGTTGACGCAGGTATTGTTGTGGGCGCCGAGCTCATGACGGAGGAATGTTGTGAGGTGCTTCAAGGCTTGCTCTCTCTCCCTCACTCACTCTCTCTCCCTCACTCACTCGGCCTCTCCCTCACTCGCTTGCTCTCTCCCTCACTCGCTTGCTCTCTCCCTCACTCGCTTGCTCTCTCCCTCACTCACTCAGTTACGCATCACACAACCTGTTGGGCAGTTTAAGCGGCGGGTGTGGGAGGTGTCACCAAGGGTGCTGCTGGAAGCTCTCGCTCACCTGCAGTTAATGGGACTCACCGTGTCCTAATTGGCATGATTGTTTGCAGTAAGATGCGTCCCTGTGTACTCGAGACCAGTGGTGTGCTGCAGGGTGTGTCCACTAGTTGTGCTTGCGGGGGTTGAGCTTTGCTCTTTCGGCCCGCCTCTCAACTGTCAATCAACTATTACTAACTGCTAGCTAACTATTCCCCCCATCCCCCTCCAGATAGATAGGTACCTATTTACTGCTAGGTAACAGGGGCATTAAGGGTGAAAGAAACTTTACCAATTTGTTTCTGCCTGGTCCGATAATCGAACCCGGACCACAGAATTACGAGTTCTGTGCGCTGTCCACTCAGCTACCAGACCCTCTCCCCCCCCCCCATGATGTTGTGTGCGTAACTCTTCCGTATCACCTACGTTATTGAACTTGACGTTTCAGTCACTGGCTTTACTTACCTGTGTTTGGTCGGGTAGGCGCACCTGTAGTGTACGCTAGACTGCATTTGTCACACATTAATGCGGGGGTTAAGGTAAGGTATCTTACCTTACGGGTACCTTACGCAAGGTAAGGGGGGGGGGTCCAGCATGACGCTGGATTTGTTTTAAGTTGTGGCTTGGGGGCCAAGTATTGTTGACATTTTGATGGTATTTGTGTTCTGTGAATGACTGCACTAGTAAAGGTTATATATTTTGTTACTGAGACACGTGTTCTCTACTAGTGACCAATTTGAGTTGTATTATGCAATAGTTTTGTGTATTTTATTATTTTCAAATATAAAAATAAGCATAAGCAATATTGTCGGAACAACCGTGGACATCTTCAAGAGAAACCTAGATTGTTTCCTCCAAGGAGTGCCGGATCAGCCGGGCTGTGGTGGGTATGTGGGCCTGCGGGTCGCTCCAAGCAACAGCCTGGTGGACCAAACTCTCACAAGTCAAGCCTGGCCTCGGGCCGGGCTTGGGGAGTAGAAGAACTCCCAGAACCCCATCAACCAGGTATCAACCAGGTATCAACAAGGTAAAGAAAAAGAAAAGTAAGAGTTTTTCCTTGCTTAAGAAAACTAATGACATCGTGTTGGTAATATCTTCAGTACAGTAATATTGACTGGCGTATTATTAACCTCTCTGTTGACCGATTAATGATTGGCTGGGCACCTGCCTAGCGCAATAAACACCCCTTAATTGTTTGGGGATGAGTTGATTAATGGATGCCGTTTATCACGTGAGCCGCGCCTAAACCTGTCTTGAGGTTCTTGATGAGGATACTCATCATCACCGGTTAACATCTTGGTACTTCTCGCCAGTTTTATGTATTGATGTTTACCGAAGGTACTCTTCAAGATGCTAGTTCACACTAACATTCTAAGCTGGAGAAACGGCTGATCTGGAGAGCATGTCGAGGTCTTTTTTCTTTCCAAATCTACTCGATAAAATAACTAAATTTTTGGGATCGTTCAACAATTTTAAGCCTGACTTCTCTAAAGGCGCAGGCGAGGTACATAATGATTTACAACTGGAAAATATTAGAGGAATTGGTTTCAAATGTGCATGGTGAAATAGCGCCACGTTAAACTGTGTGAGGCATGGCAGGATGTGCAGAATACCCCCGTCGACAGCCAGAGGTGAGAGAGAAAACTCTATCACCATCAGGGACCCAAGAACTAGTCAACGCTCCGTCTACACACCAACCACGAGGCATATATTCAGAGACCGGGCCGCGAAGCGTTGATCCCCGGAACCAAGAGTGAACAGGTGTTTGTCTGGTGTTGGCTACTCGCAGGTGTTTGATGCTCTCGCTCGTTCACTAACATTGTTTCACTGCGTTTTGTATTCGGTTCAAGTTCTATTTTTGTTTTGTTTTGCTGGAGTTTTGGTGGATAGTTTTGTATTGAACCTGTACATGGTATTGTTTAGTGCTGACCACTGGAAGAGCGCTCTTCATGGCCCTGGTTCCCGACCCTGTCTCTGTTAACCCGTGCGCCTTCCACTCGCTTTATTATGTTGAGTGATTGATATATATATATATATATATATATATATATATATATATATATATATATATATATATATATATATATTGACGAAAAATGCAGACTGACCCCTCACTCATCTGGTGCCTTCGGGAGGTGGAGATGTTTGAGATATATATCTCGAACTATCTACTTCTTTTGTAAGGTCTGATGGCGTAGTGGGTTAAAGCATACTAGTTATGCCAGCTACTGGAAGGTAGTTGTGCTTTCTGGGTTCGAGTCCCACTGGTGGGTGTTGTTCCAAAGGTTATTAATCTTCACTTGTGGTTTATGCAAGTATAGGCATATATATATATATATATATATATATATTATTGGTAGCAGTTTCTCTTATAAACATATGTTGTTAAATATGACCGAAAAAGTAAGATTAATAATTCTAACACGAATTTTCTCAATATTTGATGGTAATTGGAAAAATCAGCTCTCCAAAATTCATTTTTAATTCTAGTCTGACGCGACACTTGAACGCGTTTTGTAATAACTTATTACGTTTTCAAAGACTTTTGTTTACATACACAACTGTAACCTGTAAACACATCCATACATACACAACTGTAACCTGTAAACACATCCATACATACATACTTAAACTCGCATTTGGGTGAGGTGATTGACATTTACACTAGCCATCTACCTGTCCACGATCATGGTGGTGGACAGGTATCCTCAAGACAGGTATCAGATAGCAATTAAAGTCCCCGGATGTTGTCAGCGTGTGGTGGTGGTGGTGTTGACGTCACTCTGCGGTAAGAGCTTCCCTTTGTTTACTTGGGCCCATGTATCCTGTGTGTCATAGTGTATTGTGAGGTGTTGCCCTGACTGGTGGCGCGTCTCCGGCCCAGGCGGCCACCACCCACACATCCGGACACGGCCTCGCACATGCTTATATTCCTAATGTGGCTTCACACAAGCTCAAAGTTAGCTCTAGTTGTTGTTGAGAGTGGGGGACGACCGGGCCGCGAGGACGCTAAGCCCCGAAAACACCTCAAGGTAACCTCAAGGTTTGGTACCTTGTAAGGTACCTAGGTCATTGCATCTGTTATGTTCGAACGTTGCGGCTCGTGTGCGGGTAGTCCTGGGAGGCTGTCGGTTATGTCCGTACCCTCCCTTGTGTAGCTTCCCTGGATCAACGGTCCCGCGGCCCGGTCTCCGACCACCCGCAGGCTGGTGTTCGGACCACTCTGGGAGGCGTGTTGTGGTGTCCGTATCTTGGGAGTGTTGTGCCGGACAGGCCTGGGGGAGCCGTTGTTTCATATCTAAACCTGTGTTGAAGTCACTAAGTCCTACACCATAACACGAACTTGAGTGTGACACGCCAGGCCGGCAGAGAGGGGGCATGTGGGGTATGTAACGGGTGACGTGCCCTGGAGGCCGCCTTGTACCCCCGTTATGCGGACAGGAAGCGGCAGCATCCGGCCGTGTCGGGCCACTCTCTCTCTCCCAAGACACGGAAGCTCTCCCACCGGCCCCAGATGTGCTCCGGTGACTCGCGCTCCTCAACGCTACAGTTTTAGCTCCAGGATGGCCTGGGCGGGTTATTGAGCCTCGCCAGGGGTAATAATGGCCAGGGTAAATGTAATTGTTTTTAATTTTGCCTTGAGGGGCGAGTTTTATTGGGCAGTGACACTCATCCTGTGAGTGGACACACCGCCACTCATCCTGTGAGTGGACACACCGCCAAAGCAGTATGCACAACACTCCCCCAATAGGAAGAAAACCCGCTGGGTTGTTCATCCTGTCACTTGTACCCAGACACAGCTGGGACTTGTTTAACTGTCTCAAGTGAACAGCTCCTCAAACAAGAAGATTAACATCTGTCAAATCTTAAAATCTTACGTTGTGTTGCGGGTGCAAAATGGGGGAATCTTTTAAGAGCAGTATCAATATTTGACAAATGGTATTTTCCTAACTCAAACAAGGCGGGGTTTATTATTCTACACATATTTCTAATGTGTCTCAGATGTCCAGTCTCGTAGATAGTGGTCAAGGCGGTGTCCGTCACTCTCATCACAGATTCTGCAACTCCGCTGCTCAACTGTTTCCATTTCGAATCTCCATGGATATTTGTATCCAAGACGGATCCTCGCTATTACTGATTCTCTCCCGCGTCCTCTTCCTCTTCGTCCATAATGATTGGGATTGCCAGCTGCAACCATATTGTACCATCGTACAGATTCACTGGTTTGTGCTTCTATCCTCCTTTCCTCAGTTACCTTGTCACGGTGATGTTGCCTGACAATACCTCTAATTAGTAGAATAGTCTTGGATATGAAGTATTCAATATGGTCTCCTTCAGCAGCCAGCACATCTACTCGTTCATTCCCACATATTCCAACACGGGAGGGGATCCCCAGCATGGGAGGGGATCCCCAACATGGGAGGGGATCCCCAACATGGGAGGGGATCCCCAACATGGGAGGGGATCCCCAGACACTTGACGACTCTTCCCTCACAGCTCTTGATTTCAGCGACTATGGCAAGATTTTCTGCCCGATTTTTACTTAGGCGTCGTAGCGCTGCTTTTGAATCACTGCGCTATTAGTCGCAAAATCGCATTTATTGTTTCTTATAACTTGTTTTAAGGTGTGTTAACTGCTGGGATACCTGGTTGATGGGGTTCTGGGAGTTCTTCTACTCCCCAAGCCCGGCCCGAGGCCAGGCTTGACTTGAGAGTTTGGTCCACCAGGCTGTTGCTTGGAGCGGCCCGCAGGCCCTAACCGGATAATTGGCATTGTTTGGAGGGAGACCTCCCTCTCCCACCACTGGGTGGGGGGTGGGAGCTCCCCTCCTCCCTCTTAACCGTGCGTGCGGGGTAGAGAGGGAGGGGAAACCACCTAATGGTTGTGGGGGGGGGGGTGGTACAGGCTTCCCCCCCCACAAACGCACATCTCCACAATAATAAATATACGAGGTATATTATCCTTGCTAGATTTATTGTAAGTAATTGCAAGTGAGGGAAAGAACATACTTGAGAGAAGTTGTGAATAGCATAATAAGTAGGCACATAGGTGGTGGTGGTGGGGGGGGGGGTGAGAGACTGTGTACGGTGCTGGGATGCTCACTGTATTATTAAGGATGCTGCACCACCACCTCTCTCCAGCGAGATACCTTCTTCATGAGTACACACCAAGTCTCTAGTTTTACTGGCCCTCTCAGCCTCTTTGGTGAATGTGAATTTAATGAGGTAAATGCTCAAATTTCTTGGAGAACTCGAGGCTGGAAGCGTCCAAGAACTGATACAGCTGGGTTGTGATTGGCTGTGGAGATGTGTGGCCGGCTAGCACAAATAGCCTCATTGACCAAGCCTGTACCAAAAAGTGCCGAGCCAAATGAGAGACACTGTAAATTGATCACAGTCAAGCAAAATTACTGTTGAAATGTCTGAATTTTCTAGCGTGGCAAAACTAACTTTTACTTGTGTTAAAGGGCAAAGTGGGACGAATGCAAATGTATTCTTTTATTTAGACATACATAATCCATACATACATAAACCATACATACATAATCCGTACAATACGTATCCATGCATCCATACATGACATACATTGATTAGGGTAGCGTGTTTGCCACCCTTCCTGGAGGTGGGGAGGCATCAGGAGACAATACAGTACTTAATATTGCCCAAGAAGGTTATAACTGTCAAATAATAAGACATTACAAATGTCATTCATCCAGTCATTATATCATTCATAATCAACTCTATAGTGTCAGAAATAAAGGACACCCACAACCACCTGCACACTCTAAGGCCTGGTCGACGACCGGGCCGCGGGGACGCTAAGCCCCGGAAGCACCTCAAGGTAACCTCTAGCCCTCATCCCCGTCAGCAACTGTCCTTTTCGTAATGCCAGGTGTACGGTGACAGTGCCAGGGGGGCGTGGTAGTGGCAGTGCCAGGGGAGGCGTGGTAGTGACAGTGCCGGGGGGGCGTGGTACGTGGTAGTGACAGTGCCAGGGGGGGGGGGCGTGGTAGTGACAGTGCCACGGGGGGGGGGCGTGGTAGTGACAATGAGAGTACCCATGACAACGCCACCGTGGTACTAACAGTGGAAGAGTGTCAGTAAGAGCTTCAGAGTCGGTTATATCGCCTCGACGTTTCAAGGAAAAATGACAGGGAGTAGTTGCTGTTTTTTCCGTCCGCGTCTTGGAGCCGTCTGCCCGCGCGTCCCTGTCACCACTCTCCTCTAACACTGTCTTCGTGAGAGTGAGGTCTACCCACTGGCACACTCTGCCCCGCCGGCCACCCTGGTTGGGCCCGTTGCATCACAATTTAGTCGTGGATAGAGGTGGCTTCCAGCGCCTCCTTCAGTACATTGCACGTGTTGACCGCCCGTGCAGGTGGGGCTACATAGTCTTTCAGACTTGCAGGGGTAAGGAGTATTTCCTTACCTTCCTTCAGCTCATTTGGATAGGTGGCGTTTCATTGCCATGGGTATTTTGCAACAAGACAGAGAGAGAGAGAGAGAGAGAGAGAGAGAGAGAGAGAGGGGGGAGGGGGGGGGTGCTGTGGGAAGGGATGCTGGAGCCGCGGGATAAGACGGTAAATACCGCCTCACGATGACGTAAGCATCAAGATGTTTGTGAAGGATGCTCGTCAGGGGCGGGAACATCACTTCCCGCCAAAAAAGCAGACGATTACATCTCGCCGCACGGACACCCGCTCAACTGTATTGGTGCACCCATCACTGTCCGTGACCGAGGGTGTACTAGACAGAGAGTGCAAGGTACAAGGCTTTATACTGTGGCCCATCAACACTGGATGATAAGTCATGAGTCTATCATGAGTTGGGTGTCCTTCCCGCTACCGTCCCTACCCCCGTCCCTTTTACAAGTCAAGAGAGAGCGAGCTTAGATTAAGCTGCCAAGAACATCGTGTCAGCAAGGCGGACAGCCCGCCTATCATAACTCGTGCTGTATTTCCCCATTTCTAAATGTATTCCTTCTCCTGCACCTCTCCACCGTTACTAAAAGAAAGTGGTGCTCGTGGCTTTCTTCACTGCTTCACTAGATTCAGGGCGGAAGTGTGTGTGTGAGCGCGTGCGTGGCGTGTGCGTGAAACTAACCGCACCTCACTTGTGTATCTGGAGTTGTGTAGGTGCGTCCAGCACCCCAGCACCACGCACACTCCTGCACCTCATCTCACCATCACACCTCACCATCATACCTCACCTCACCATCACACCTCACCATCACACCCCATGAGCCCGGCAGAACGTGTACCAGGCCGTGTACTTCCCCCCCCCCACCCCCCTCCCATCCACTCTCACATATTTACCCTCTGCGTCTCGGGTATAATCATGTATTCCTTAAATATATTGACGAGGAAATTCCCATCAGTATTATAATGTAATGGCAACACTTTACTGCAGGTGTGTTGCAACACTACAGTAATAAAGTGTTGTAGCACTTTACTGCAGGTGTGTTGCAACACTACAGTAATAGTGTTGTAGCACTTTACTGCAGGTGTGTTGCAACACTACAGTAATAGTCTTGTAGCACTTTACTGCAGGTGTGTTGCAACACTACAGTAATAAAGTGTTGTAGCACTTTACTGCAGGTGTGTTGCAACACTACAGTAATAAAGTGTTGTAGCACTTTACTGCAGGTGTGTTGCAACACTACAGTAATAGTGTTGTAGCACTTTACTGCAGGTGTGTTGCAACACTACAGTAATAAAGTGTTGTAGCACTTTACTGCAGGTGTGTTGCAACACTACAGTAATAAAGTGTTGTAGCACTTTACTGCAGGTGTGTTGCAACACTACAGTAATAAAGTGTTGTAGCACTTTACTGCAGGTGTGTTGCAACACTACAATAATAAAGTGTTGTAGCACTTTACTGCAGGTGTGTTGCAACACTACAGTAATAGTGTTGTAGCACTTTACTGCAGGGAAGTCCAACCACTTGGGGTGGACGGTAGAGCGACGGGCTCCCTTCTTGCAGGTCAGCGTTCAATCCCCCGACCGTTCAAGTAGTTGGCCACCATTCCTTTCCTCTGTCCTATCCTAAAATCTTTATTACCGTATCCCTTCCAAGGATATGGTCGGTAATGGCTTAGTGCTTTCTCCTGATAATGACCTTTACCACAGGGAAAGTGCCCAGGTAAGAACAGGTAGTGGGGTTAGTAACACAAGCATGACCTCTAGGGGGGCTGGTGTTGAGCACGGGCGCTCTATTTCGAGCGCTTTATTTATTATTTGTGTCTGCAGAATCGAGCTATTAGCTCTTGGACCTCGCCTTTCTAGAGGATCTGTTTTTCCTCTATTATGTCTACTACATATATTTCTCTCTAATACACCACACATCCCCAGGAAGCAGCCCGTAGGTACCTATTTACTGCTAGGTGAACAGGTGCATCAGGGTGAGAGAAACTGCCCATTTCTTTCTGCCTCGACCGGGAATGGAACGCGGGCCCTTAGGACTACGACCTCCGAGCGCTGTCCACTCAGCCAGGAGTGGCTTTAGTATTTATCACACCAGAAGTTGTTAACAACCCAGACACCCCCCCCCCCCAAACACACTCGATTTGTGACTCCGTAAAAAATGTAACTGTTCGCCTAACGAGAAACACTGAGACCATCCAAGTTATCGAGGCCTTTGTACACCAAACGTCAGTATTGTGGTGGTCTAATTTGTGCTAATACGTCGCATTTTGTAATGGATTGGCCGATTTCGTAAGTTTTGCGAGGTATTAGGTGACGGAATAGTTAGTGTGGGCAGGACAAGTGACGTATGGGTGGCCCTGGTGACCGGCAGGGTGGGCGGGGGCGGGGCAGAGTGGGCGTGGGCGGGGGGCACAGTCCCCCCTGTCAAAAGCGGAGATAAATCAAGGGGTTCCCGAAAGTAACAGTGAAAGTGTTGGTTAATTTTACCCGGAACACCGCCGGCTAATTGAAGCTCAGTCCCGTGATGAAAGTTGGTTGTGATTGGTCGCCGGCTTGGGTTAGTAAGCGAGTCGGCGGTGTGCTCACCTAATTGTAGTCGCTTGTTCTGTCAGGGGGTTGAGCTTTGGCTCCTGTGTCCCGCCTCCTAACCTTCAACACACACTGGTTCATCTGTGGTGAGCACATCATTGTTGGGCAACAAGGATACCGGGTGGTCCAACCCGCCCTCCTAATACAGGCGGGTCGCATTTTGACGTATGCCTGCCAAACACACCGAAACTACAACGTTGGTACAACATTCGAACAAGTTTTAACACCTAACCAGTTATGACAACCAATATAGTTGTAACAACGTTCTAATACGTCATAAACACGTTAAGCCAAGATGTAACAACTTTATTACAAGTTGCCACAAAAGTAAAATAGAAACAGTTTTGGTTTGTGTTTCCAGG
>NC_091201.1:27889827-27897327 GCF_040958095.1 Procambarus clarkii
TAGATCACAAGATCGCTCCTCTGATCCTTAGTTGAGAAGCTGGAGGAGGTTGTGTGTTGGGTGAGGTGTTGTTTAAGATTCGGGTACTCAGAACAAAAGTTCCAAAGTAGCACGGGCTATGGTGGACCAAACTCAAACAAGTCAAGCCTGGCCTCGGGCCGGGCTTGGGGAGTAGAAGAACTCCCAGAACCCCATCAACCAGGTATCAAGTATGGTGAGCCCGTAGCATTCCGAGGCCGGGCTTGGGGAGTAGAAGTCCCAGAACCCCATCAACCAGGTATCAAGCATGGTGAGCCCGTAGCATTCCGAGGCCGGGCTTGGGGAGTAGAAGTCCCAGAACCCCATCAACCAGGTATCAAGCATGGTGAGCCCGTAGCATTCCGAGGCCGGGCTTGGGGAGTAGAAGTCCCAGAACCCCATCAACCAGGTATCAACCATGGTGAGCCCGTAGCATTCTCCAGCATGTCTAGCCGCGGGGTGGTGAGGAGTGCAGGACACGGTCAATTATGAGGAGGAAGTGCTACACCATTATAACTACACCACGTGGGAAGGGCTACAACAGCAGACTGGGATAGGAGGGCGGGGGGGGGGGGGGGAAGGTGAGGCGGCCGACCACCTGGGGGTGTGAGGCAGGAGAGGGAGCAGGGTTTGCCTTAGATAATTGCTTGTCTGTTGTGCTCGCTTCCAGTCCGGAGAACCTGGGGAACTCCTCAGTCTCACTCACCCAAAGGCGTCCATGTCCTCCAACCCTTTTATGTTTCCTACTACTTGTTGGGAACCCGCTGGTTCACTTGTCTGCGCCGCCCTTGTCTGCCACCCGTCTGCAGACCGTATCAGCAGACACTCATTACGGTGTGATGTCTGCCAGGTTCTGGTGATTGTTACGGCCGAGGTCCCGTAAATGCGGGTCTTAATTACCCAGGTAAGAGGTGGTGGGTGGAGGAGGGAAGTGTGGGTGTGGCTCTGGTCATTATACAAGTAGTGAAGGCGGGTGTGGTGGGTGTCATTATACAGGATGGGGCGGCTCCTGTGGACACACTGAGGTTCATTGTACTGGAAAGTGAGCTAATGATTAAATAATTGAACTGATACCATATAAACAGACTTATATGTGTGTTAGAGGCACAGTCTTTGGTGCCCAATATGTCAAGTGAAGCAAGACGGGAGATGTGAGCCCCACACTGCAGGTCCCCCGTGTACGGACCTCCCCACTGTGATGAGGGCGTGCCTCAGGGGATGAGGCCGTGCCCCAGGGGATGATGGCGTGCCCCAGGGGATGAGGCTGTGCCCCAAGGGATGAGGCTGTGCCCCAGGGGATGAGGGCTGTGCCCCAGGGGATGAGGGCTGTGCCCCAGGGGATGAGGCTGTGCCCCAGGGGATGAGGGCGTGCCCCAGGGGATGAGGCTGTGCCCCAGGGGATGAGGCTGTGCCCCGGGGGATGAGGCTGTGCCCAATACAAATTATGGTCACAAAAATCATAGAGGCCCCATAGTCAAGGGAGTGGCAGGTTCACATAGACGTGAACTGATGGTACGCAGACTTTCTAAGTATATTACCTTACCTTGAGACATGGCGTGTGGCCAGGACACCACGTGCCTTACACTGCTTTCTAAATTGTAAAATGAATGCAATTGTTACTGGAACTATGAATACAAAATGTTGAGGTGAGCAGTAATCCAGCACCCGAGCGAATGCTGCGGTGTCCGGACCAGCAGAGGGGTGTCCAGCAGACACAGAGGGACAGTTGCTACCACAGAAGTGTGGCACAAACCTCTCAGGAATGTCTCAGTTAACCTCTCAGTATGTGACTGTCGCCATCTATTAAAGAAAACGATGTTCTCAGCTACATAACCTCAAGTCCCAAATGAGATTAAAAACTACTCAACTAATTTAAAAGAGTAATTAAGAAGTATCCCCTTACCATTTTGTGGCCAATTCTACTCATATATCCTCATCCTACATATCCTGTCTTTTGGCTATTATTGTCGACAAATACTATGTAATGTTGCTAATCACGGTAGTTTCTAAGTATCACTTAAAAATTGTAAATCATTTGCTAAATCTCTTTACAATTGTAATGCGTCAACTTGCCTCTCATTTTGTCTTAAGTGTTACCCCATTAAACTTGTAAATGTAACTGGGTAACTTGTTTGTTATTCCCGAAGCGCTCGGCGTATTAGTGGCCCATAGAATGTACATTTCTTGCATGTGAATTCTCCACTGTATCATTTATAATATATATATATATATATATATATATATATATATATATATATATATATATATATATATATATATATATATATATATATATATATATATATATACTTAATATAATATATATGTATATACTGTAATAATGAGAAAATCCGTAGGAGCCGTGATGAGGGTTCGAACCTATGCGGTGGATGTTCCCACGCACATGCTCGAACGACTACACCGCGACATGGTCATAAGGATCGCAAACTGGAGTTCTGCTGAACACACCAGGGTTTCCTGAGGCTTCTACTGAAGCCGGACCATGATTTTCACCCATATCCCCCCACCCCTGAACTCTGGCTCTGTCATCCAGGAATGGTCTACCTCTGACGCTCCTCTTTCAACACACACTTTCCTATATTTTAATAAGCACATCAACAAACTGGAAAAGGTGCAAAGACATGAAAATAAATGGCTCCCAGAACTGAAGGACAAGAGCTACGAGGAGAGGTTAGAGGCATTAAATATGTCAAAACTAGAAAATAAAGCAAATAGGAGATATGATCACTACGTACAATATAGTGACAGGAATCGGTACAATTGATAGGGAAGAATTCCCGAGACCTGGAACTTCACGAAGAAGAGGTTATCTTGAGATGATTTCGGGGCTTAGCGTCCCCGCGGCCCGGTCGTCGACCAGGCCTCCTGGTTGCTGGACTGATCAGACTAAGTCATTGACTTAGTGAATGTATTTACACACGGGTTCCGAAAAGGCACACTTCGTAGGGGTAGGGTAGTCCGCTCTCAGTGTGTGGGGGAGCGTCAACTGGTGAAACTCCTCGGGGGAACGGGAAGGAGGAGATGGAAAGGTAGACGATGGAAGAGTGGAGAGGGATGGGAAGTGTGTGGGTATGTTATAGATTCAGCTACTCGGAACAAGTTGCAAGTAGCACGGGCAATGGTGAGCCCGCAACTTACCTGGCATAGGAGCTGGGCAAGAAGCACGGGCTATGGTGTTAGCCTGGTGTGTGGGTAAGAAACTTCACAACCTGGGGAGAGTATACCCATTCTCTCACATTTCGGTGTCATTTTATTGTATACTAAATTACTGTTCACATTTGCAATATGGAAGCTGATCAGAATTACATTTCACCTTTGTGAATGTACATTAATGACACTATGTAAAAGACACATCTAATACTTTATGTAGGGCGTACGTAAATCTGTGTATCTTTGTATTTACGTATGTAGGTTAGCTTAGCATTTTAAAAGCACCGAATCACCTTCTGTGGTTGAGTGTTCAATAAACCCTTGAACTGTATGTTTAACACTTCTCTAACCCTGTCCATGGGGGACAGAGGAAAGTGTATATATGCTGGTTAGCATTGTAAATGTGTGGCCACGTCTGTGGTAGAAAATAAAAAAAAAAAAAAAAAAAAAAAAAAAAAAAAAAAAAAAAAAAAAAAACTGGCCCAGTCTACACCACTCATAATCTCCTGCTATTTCTAGCAGCATTGACGACTGCATGCTGTTGTCATGCACCTTCACTTACAGTTTAGTGTTGTATTTGTTGGAATGCTTAGCGCGATGGGCCTCGTGTTGCCCCATAACGGCTCTTATCGACCTTATCGTACAGTTTTAATCGCAGTTGTGGGAGCCTTTACCCGTAATATTGCTTGTAATTTCCGAAAGCGGTTTTATAAATTTCAAATTTCAAACCATACTATTAGCTGCAGCTGACGGGTAGTCTCCCGTGAAGACCTGTCGAGTATCGTATGCAACGGGTGATCATCGTGCATCAGTCACCCCTCAGCCACCACACCACTGATTCATTTAACCTCCGGAGTCCCCCCCCATTCCTTGGTTTCCTTTCTCCCTCAGTTTCTCGACTTCTTCATTTCTTCCTCTCTTACCTTCTTTTCTTCCCTCCCTCCACTACCTCCTTCCCTGCCCTTCCCTCCTCCCCCTCCCCTCCTCTCCCCCCCTCCACTCCCGCTGGTGGCCATATGTTGAAGTAATGAATTGATTTCACTGGTGAAGTATGATTCATCAGTAGTTGAGAATGTCAGTAGCAGGTGTGTGATAGTTGGGGCCGTGTGTGTGTGTCTGGGGTGTAGTGTGTGTGGTGGGCAGAGAGCCGGTGGGGTGTACTCCCTCAACTATGATCGCAGGGTCAGTCTCAAGCTCTTGGACCCACAGTATACCAGCTATTGGTTTCCCAATGCAATGACTTCTTTCCCTTATTTTTTTTTAATCTTTCCCTCTTGTGAAACTGTTTATTGAATTAAGATCTTGGTGACGGAGGAAAATAGAGCTTGTCCCAATACTCATATTTCTGATTTAAGGATGTTATCTTGGCTAGTGATTCCAGTGGGATCCTCAGGTGAGAACGTCATTCCCAGAAGCTGAACTGACTGGACCAGTTCTTGGTCCAGTCAGTTCAGCAGCTGAATACTGCTGTCAAATCCTGCCACTAATTTCCTTCTACAGGTAAATCATTCTCTTATGTCTCTGAAGAAACATGTTAAGACTTCTTCTCGCTTTCTTAAAATGTTAAGTTTAGTTAACTGTCATCATCAAACTCTGAGCTCTCTCTCTCTAGCCTCGTGCTAACCTAACCGTGCTAACCAGCCACATCAAGTTCAAGTATGTTTATTGAGATAAGCAATAAATACATCTCAAAGGGATAGAGTAGCTTAGGCTATTTCTACCCCCCACAAACGAGGTAAAACTTGTGACGGTCCAATACCGTTGTTCCATTCTCCCGGTTGTATAGTTGACTTGCTTGGACAAAGACAACCCTTTTCGGCACTATTTTCTCATCTGATTTAAATTATTCAGACCCCCGTCCCATCCCAGATCCTTTTCCTGATCCTTTCCAAGTGCCATATAGGCGTAATGGCTTGGCGCTTTCTCCTGATGGTTCCTTCCTTCCCTCCGACCTTGTTGTTTCTCTTTTGATGAGTGCACAGTCATCAGACCACCTCCTCCAGTCAGGCATGGACCTGTAACACCACTATAAAATATAAACTAAGTAATATATGTAACACTACTACTTATACTGAGTAACACTTCCTATCGGTTGCACTTGGTAACACTGTTATTGAACACTGTAATATGAGCTGACATATGATGGTTACACCGGAACCAAAAGGTACACTGCCAACAACGAAATGCTACACAGGATTAAAAACGCTGCCACCATCTGCTTTGACCATTGAGACTATATCAAGCAACGAGGCAAGAAACATTGCTTGACTTGGAGAGTACTTTCTATAACTGTCATTAATTATGGGACGGTTGTCAGCCCACTATATCCAAAAGGCTAAGAGGATTCAACAATTGACACAGACGGGAAATTTAACAAAAGTTTATTGAGAACAAAATTATGCTAATCACCACTATAAATCCTACTCTAACATTGGCCAATAGGTAAGAAATTTAGACATGGAACAAAACCCTCAGAGATCACACTTTACCTTAAGACCTCTGTCTCTCCCTCCGGTGGATTCACTCTGTCTCTTCCTGGCTGTGCGATGTTCTCACAGATCCCCTCCTGACCCCGGTGTCCGGCACTCTGTCTCTAAGTCTCTACAGGACCAATATATACACCCCAAAAGGGGGGGGGGAGGGGGAGATTTGCTGTTGCTACCTACACCAAAAATGTAAGAGGTCGGCCACACGTGCACAAACACTCAAGAATTTTTCCATTAAGCTTGTTTGACATTCACCATACACTGTTCAAGAGAGGAATTATTAATTACGTGTGTAACTGACTTTTGACCTGGCTAAAAGGGGGAAGATCCATGGATGTTTACACATAAGAATCTGGGGTCTAATTCTATTACAATGTTTGACAAGAGTATCATGAAATATTACATACTTGAAACTAGCTGACTAACCCAGGAATTTTTTAATCAACATACAAGATAATCCAGAGGTCATCTGGGCTGACCTCTTGGAGAAGGCTTCCCTGGGTGTGAACTCTAAGGGGGGGGGGGGGGTCATGGGTGTTACAGACCTCCTCGCGGTCATGGGTCGCGAGGAGCCATGTAACAAGCATTTTGTGTGTGTTATCTCGCTGCCTTTCTCTCATGTTATGTTGATGTGTGTGTGTTATCTCGCTGCCTTCCTCTCATGTTATGTTGATGTGTGTGTGTTATCTCGCTGCCTTCCTCTCATGTTGATCTGTGTGTGTTATCTCGCTGCCTTCCTCTCATGTTATGTTGATGTGTGTGTGTTATCTCGCTGCCTTCCTCTCATGTTATGTTGATGTGTGTGTGTTATCTCGCTGCCTTCCTCTCATGTTATGTTGATGTGTGTGTGTTATCTCGCTGCCTTCCTATCATGTTATGTTGATGTGTGTGTGTTATCTCGCTGCCTTCCTCTCATGTTATGTTGATGTGTGTGTGTTATCTCGCTGCCTTCATCTCATGTTGATCTGTGTGTGTTATCTCGCTGCCTTCCTCTCATGTTGATCTGTGTGTGCTATCTCGCTGCCTTCCTCTCATGTTGATCTGTGTGCGCTATCTCGCTGCCTTCCTCTCATGTTATGTTGATGTGTGTGTGCCATCTCGCTGCCTTCCTCTCATGTTGATCTGTGTGTGTTATCTCGCTGCCTTCCTCTCATGTTGATCTGTGTGTGCTATCTCGCTGCCTTCCTCTCATGTTATGGTGCTCATCTGGTCACCTTCCACCCGCCCTCATTTCAATGTATTTGCATTTGCTGAAGGCAAACTTCCCAGTGACAATTAATGTGGCTCCTCTTGTAGCCTGTTTATGTCCTCCCTGTTGCTCCTGCCGCACTTTGTATCATGCCCTCGTGAGCTGAGCGTCGTCTGAGTATAGTAACATGAACCTACTATCCTTCCTTGTGGTAGGTTTGTGAATCATTTTTCACCTTTACTCCCAAAGCCCGGCCTGGGGGCCACTGTTACCTTGGTGATAAGTTTGTACACCTCTCACCACCTCTCTTCCAGTGACACACTAACTATTTCCAGTCAGGTGGTTTCCAGTCTTGTATAGAATCTCGTCAACAACGTTGTATAGAGTTCCAAGAGTCCTACTTCCCAAGGCCGATTTCAGCCTCATTTTTCTTAGAGGGAGCTTCAGCTATCAGGAGAGAGACTTGGGAGATTGTTAAGGGTTCTGAAGGTCGCCACTGACAAGGTTGCCCGTCTTCGTACATAAGTATGTCGAGTCTCGAACTATGGGGGACGTCTTGGCTGATGGCGAGTTGAGGTTCGTTGCTCTAAGAGAGTGCAACGTTGTATTGGTCAACACGCAGACAGTCTTGGGAGG
>NC_091201.1:27902327-27909827 GCF_040958095.1 Procambarus clarkii
TATAATTCATTATACAAAACAGTATTGCGAGGTGTGGTGACCTTGACCTATAGCATCTAAATAAATAAATTATAATAACTACCCGAAAGAGAAATTGACAACATGCCCATGCACTCAGCCCCGGTTCCAGACTCATGGAATTCAATATTTATAAAGAAATGCAAAGTGCCGGTAGCACAGGCACTCAATATAGTGTGGAGGATTAGCTTGGACACGGGGGATATGCCAGATGCGCTTAAAGCAGCAGTCATAGCCCCTCTACACAAGGCAGGGAGCAAAGCATTGGCAAAGAATTATAGACCAGTTGCAGTAACATTCCACATAATAAAAGTATTTGAGAGAGTGATCAGAGGTCAGGTCATTAGATTCATGGAAACCAATGACTTCCACAGTCCAAGCCAACGTGGATTTCGAGCGGGAAGATCATGCCTCTCACAGCTACTTGATCACTACGACAAAGTCATTGAGGCATTAGAAGAATAACAGAATGCAGATCACGGATTTCGCAAAGGCATTCGATAAATGTGACCATGGAGTGATAGCACACAAAATGAGGTTAATGGGAATAACTGGTAAAGTAGGACGCTGGATACTCAGTTTCTGTCGAACAGAACACAGAGTAACAGTCGACCATATAAAATCGAGTCCACCATCACACAGGATGGTTAGTCATACAGAGGCATATGATAAGTAGTCTGCACTGGCAGACTCTGGGTGCATTATGAGGATATCATCAACACAAGAGTGAATAAGGTAGCAGTGATACTAAATGTCTCCATCTCGCAGGATGGTTAGTCATACAGGGCCATATGTTCAGTAGCCTGCACTCCCAGTTATGGGGGCACTATAAGGATATCTTCAAGAACACGAGAGTGAATGAAGTAATTGCAAAGCTCCAGGTACCTCATGCCACCGGGTCTGAATGGTCTAATAACTGAGTATTCGGTGATGTAGGATTGGGAGATCCGTCACCTGTAGCCACCTGCCACCGGGTCTGAATGGTCTAATAACTGGGTATTCAGTGATGTAGGATTGGGGGTCCGTCACCTGTAGCCACCTGCCACAGGTAACGGTAACCCAACCTGATCCTGGCAACCACTGTGTCGCACAGTCTGGTGGACGTTTTGTGCTGCCAATAAATATAGGTTTCAGATATGAACAAATCATAGCTTTTAATACTAGTACTTTCAGGTCGTTCGGAGTCAGTAATTTCTTTCCTATCAGACCTGAGTGTTTGGACCAATATAGTTTTGACAGCAGAGATGGGGATACCTAGATCTAATTCAACTTCATCTTTGTTATACGCTAATTTGGCTGCAATGTCTCTCATTATGATGGGTTATATATATGTGCGTGATGGTATCCATACAAAGGAGATTCGAAACCCTTTACTCTGTGCAGCGATTAGATCATTTATAATTGATAGTATGAGGTTCTTGCTGTCGATCTTCCAGGAGAAGGTTTTCGATTGCTTGAAGAGCAGACTTTGAATCACAAAATAGTATTCCTCCTACAACGTTTTTTTTAATGTACTGATAGCTAGGTGTAATGCTGCTAGTTCTGCTTGTGTGGAGGTCAGCCAGTTGTTTAACCTGACACTGACAGTCTTTGTGCAAATATTGTTTCTATAAAACCTACATCAGTCCGTCCAGTAGAAGATTGGACTGAGCCGTCAGTGTAGACACAGTGCTCGTGAGATCTTAAATTCTCGATGGAGGAGGCAATTGTTTCAAGTGTGACAGCTTTGAGAAGAGCAAGATTCTCATTACCTGGGTGACAGGTGTGTATGATACTTGAATTGTGGGGTACAGATAGAGAGGAATATCAGGGACAGGTAGATTGCACTGGAAAGGAATGTTGAGTTTAAGGAGATTGTAGGCATTTTTGATCAGTCATTTATCATAAAAGGAGTGAGTTGGTATGTATAAGAACACAGTATAAACATCAGAGGTCCACGGTTGTTCAACATCCTCCCAACGACTTTAATAAATATTGCCGGAACAACCGTGGCCATCTTCAAGAGAAAATAGATAATTTTCTCCAAGGAGTGCCGGACTAACCGGGCTGTGGTGGAAATGTGGGTCTGCGGGCCGCTCCAAGCAACAGCCTAGTGGACCAAACTCTAGCAAGTACAAGCCTGGCCTCGGGCCGGGCTTGGGGAGTAGATGAACTCCCAGAACCCCATCAAGCAGGTCAAACCGTGTATGGAGCCTGTCTCCACCAGTTGTTGGCGCGTCCTATTGTGTAACTGTTCTTATACAGGAAACATCTTTGTAATGTCTAAATGGTTCACTCGGCTATTTAGTTTCCTCTTGGTTCCCGCCCCCTCTCTTCATGTACCACTCATGCTAAATAATGGCCTGTGAAAATGTTGTATATGGTGATCATGTCTTCCCTGTGCCTTTTCTGCACTGCTGTGAGGTTTGATCTGTTTAGTGTTTCCTCGTAACTCATTCCTCTCGACTCTGGGACTAGTGTGATGGCATATCTGTGAGAAGATGAGAGAGGAGGGGAGGGATGGGTCTCCTGGTCAGGTGTGTGTGGGGGGGAGGCAAGTACTCAGCAAAAGGTGTTAATTGTGACGTACAGGTGTGATGGAGGGAGCGAGGTGACTTAAGGTGTGTTTGTTAGCTTTAGAAAGAATTTAATGAATTATTTATGTTAGTCAAGGGGAAGATTGGGGGGGGGGGGCAGGGGGTGACCAGTGGGAGGTAAACGACCTGCAGGGGGGGTGAGGGGGGATGTGGGGCCACACCCCCCTACACCCCTCCCACTTCACCACAACCACATTGTCGACTGGTCAAGTGCGGCGCTGTAATTGACTTATGTATCTGTGTGTACCTGTAACTGTACTCTTGGTCTCTCAAGAAGAAGCATGATACTGAAACACTGAAGCAAAACTGTGTATTGTTGTGATGTTGGCTCGAGGCAAACACGCCAAGTTGTGTTGTGTACGTATTTGGTTATTTTGATCCTTCTCTTTGTTTCTCTTTGTCTCTGGTTCCTTTCTCTCTCCTGCACCTGCTGGCGTCCACGTCACGGGCCGTGTGTTCACCCCCTTGTGCCTGCTCCACCGTCTTCTGAACCTTACCTTGAGGTTACCTTACCTTGAAATAATTCCGGGGCTTAGCGTCCCCGCGGCCCGGTCCTCGACCAGACCTCCTCGTTGCTGGACTGGTCAACCAGGACGCGGCTGCTCGCAGCCTGGCGAATGAGTCACAGCCTGGTTGATTAGGTATCCTTTGGAGGTGCTTATCCAGTTCTCTCTTGAACACTGTGAGGGGTCGGCCAGTTATGTGTAGTGGAAGCGTGTTGAACGGTCTCGGACCTCTGATGTTGATAGAGTTCTCTCTCAGAGTACCTGTTGCACCTCTGCTTTTCAACGGGGGATATTCTGCACATCCTGCCATGCCTCCTGTTCTCATGTGATGTTATTTCTGTGTGCAGGTTTGGGACCAGCCCCTCTAATATTTTCTACGTAAAGACTTTCAGGCTCTGCCTTTAGGCTAGAGGCAGATTTAGGCTCTTTAGTCGGTCCCAATAGTTTAGATGTTTTACTGAGTGGATTCTAGCAGTAAAGGATCTCTGCACGCTCTCCAGGTCAGCAATTTCTCCAGCGTTGAAAGGGGCTGTCATTGTGCAGCAGTACTCCACTCTAGAGAGCACTAGCGTCTTGAAGAGTATCATCATCGGTATAGCATCTCTAGTGTGAAAGTTCTTGTTATCCAATCTCTCCCTCGCGCTCTGGTAAGATGTATTCCTGTCCTTGTGTTCTTGCTCGTGTCTTCGTGTTGATGTATCGCCTTTCTTCATATCTACCTAAGTGTACCTTTCAGTCGGCCTTAATATTCCGTGCATTGTTTCAATCCTATTTTGCCGGGAATTGCAAACTTTGCGTCATTAAAAGGTCTAATATTTAGGAAAGAATGACGTCTCCGAGAACATTGTGAAGTCTTACCTGCTAGTCACGGTGTCTTCTGCCCCACACCCCCTTCCCTCCTCTTTCCCTCTCCCTCCTCCCCTCTCTCTCTCCCCCTCTCTCTCTCCCCCTCTCTCTCTCTCCCCCTCTCTCTCTCCCCCTCTCTCTCTCCCCCTCTCTCTCTCCCTCTCTCCCTCTCTCTCTCTCTCTCCCCATCTCTCTCTCTCCCCTCTCTCTCTCTCCCCCTCTCTCTCTCTCCCCTCTCTCTCTCCCCCTCTCTCTCTCCCCTCTCTCTCTCTCCCCTCTCTCTCTCTCCCCCTCTCTCCCCCTCTCTCTCTCTCCCCCCCTCTCTCTCTCCCCCCTCTCTCTCTCCCCCCTCTCTCTCTCCCCCCCTCTCTCTCTCCCCCTCTCTCTCTCTCCCCCTCTCTCTCTCCCCCTCTCTCTCTCTCCTCTCTCTCTCCCCCTCTCTCTCTCTCCTCTCTCTCTCCCCCTCTCTCTCTCCCCCTCTCTCTCTCCCCCTCTCTCTCTCCCCCTCTCTCTCCCTCTCTCTCCCTCTCTCTCCCCCTCGCTCTCCCCCACCCTCCCCCTCGCTCTCCCCCACCCTCCCCCTCGCTCTCCCCCACCCTCCCCCTCGCTCTCCCCCACCCTCCCCCTCGCTCTACCCCACCCTCCCCCTCGCTCTCCCCCACCCTCCCCCTCGCTCTCCCCCACCCTCCCCCTCGCTCTCCCCCACCCTCCCCTGTCCCTCCCTCCCCCTCCCTCCCCCTCCCTCCCCCTCCCTCCCCCTCCCTCACCCTCCCTCCCCCTCCCTCACCCTCCCTCCCCTCCCTCCCCCTCCCTCCCCCTCCCTCACCGTCATCTCCCTCACCGTCATCTCCCTCATCGTCACCTCCCTCATCGTCACCTCCCTCACCACCGTCACCAAACAACTCATCCTATTGAATAGTTCATCGCATTTTGATACATACCCCCCCCCCCCTCCCTCCCTCCCTCCCTAAAGCCAAAAACTGACGTACTAAAAATCACAGCGCCTCACAAATTTGACGTGATGTCCCGTTTTCTATTCGTGGGGTTCTCGGTTAGGTTGGGGTCACTTTAGTACACGAGTTTAGTGACGAGGACGGAGAGGACGGGCTGCACCAGTGAAGGGTGGAGAGGACGGGCTGCACCAGTGAAGGGTGGAGAGGACGGGCTGCACCAGTGAAGGGTGGAGAGGACGGGCTGCACCAGTGAAGGGTGGAGAGGACGGGCTGCACCACAAGCCACGGTCACTCCATCACCCACGCCGCCGCCACAACTCCGTTATGTTCCGCTCTCCTTGTGCTGGAGCTGCTCCCCCGTGTTATCTTGAGGTGACCTTGAGGTGGTTTTATCTCTTGCAGATGAAAAGTCACAATAGCGTGGCCACAATCGACTTTATAATGGTCCAGGACGGACCAAAACGTCGTCGTCTCTTCAATTTCTGGTGTGTGGTCTGGTCAACGCCACCATCTCTTTGTACTATCTTGAGGTTATCTTGAGGGCGCTCCGAGAATATGTTCCCCAACATTGGGTGACATCGCATGGTATTACGTGTACCAAAAAAACAAAGTATTTTATACATGGTACGAAACTGTCAAGAATTCTGACAGTTATTATTTTCTTTAGTAAAGAGGAAGGAGAGGCATTGGTGAAGGAAAGTATGGAAGTGGGAAATACAGTGAGTTATGAAAGCAGGCGGGCTGTCCGCCTTGCTGACACCATGTGTGGGTGTTGGCAGCTAAGCTAAGCTGGCTCCCTCTTGTCAGGGAGCTGTGTGTGTGTGAGAGGTTCTTCACATGTATATCGGCATATATGGAAGTCTACAGATGAATACTGTGTAGCATTCATATATACACACCCTGATGCTTCAACACATGTTCTGTTTTAAGGCTATTTATTTTTATTATTATTATTATACATATACACATACACATATATACTCAATTTTTCCAATTATTGGGGGATTTCTGGTCAATATTTCATCTGGGAATTATATACTGTGGGGCGGGGTTTTCATCTAGTGAATCGAGGCTCTTGGGCCACCAGCTGTGGGAGCGGGGCGTCTCATCTTGGAGTAATCTTTCTAACATTGGGTCCTCTATTATTTCAATGGTGTTCCACACCCTGATGGCTTGGTGCTGTATTTTCAGGAGTTCATGGAATTCCTGGATTGTCTGATCATATGGTGGACGGTGTTTTGCTGCTCTCCTTAGCGCCTTAATTTGCACTGCTTGCAGTTTTTGTGTGTTAGTTTTCTTTATGGTGTAGTAGTGGTACTGGGGGAAACTCTAGATGCGGCCGAACTAGAGCCTTATATAGGTGCATCTGAATGTTCGCACTGAGGCTTCGGAATCTACTCAGTTTCCCTAAGGCTGCTTTGGCTTTGTTTAGTCAGACCCTTACGTGAATTTTTATCCCTATTCTATTGATCATGAGTCGCGGTATTCTGCCTACCTCCGCATATTGGATCGGGCGGTTGTCAAGGATAATGGGGTCCGGGTTCCTTTTTGCAATGTGTATTATCTGGAACTTTCGTTTGTGCTGATGTTCCATTGTTTCTCAAAGTTGTTTATGGATTCAATTGGTGCCTTGGTCTTGTCGGCTAGTAGCGACTTTGATGGACACAGTCCAGCTTGAGTAGTGAGGCGACACTGGGATTGGTGAGGCGGGGTGTGGGGGGGGGGGGCTAGAGGCAGTGAGGGGCGGGTCAAGTGTACTGTAGTGGCATGCGAGGCATGCCTTACATTGTGGTTATCTTGTGCTGGTTTCGGGGCTTAGCGTTCCTGCGGCCCGGTCGTCGACCAGGCCTCCTGGTTGCTAGACTGGTCAACCAGGCTGTTGGACGCGGCTGCTCGCAGCCTGACGTATGAGTCACAGCCTGGTTGATCAGGTATCCTTTGGAGGTGCTTATCCAGTTCTCTCTTGAACACTGTGAGGGGTCGGCCAGTTATGCCCCTTGTGTGTAGTGGAAGCGTGTTGAACAGTCTCGGGCCTCTGATGTTGATAGTTCTCTCTTGAACACTGTGAGGGGTCGGCCAGTTATGCCCCCTTGTGTGTAGTGGAAGCGTGTTGAACAGTCTCGGGCCTCTGATGTTGATAGTTCTCTCTTGAACACTGTGAGGGGTCGGCCAGTTATGCCCCCTTGTGTGTAGTGGAAGCGTGTTGAACAGTCTCGGGCCTCTGATGTTGATAGTTCTCTCTTGAACACTGTGAGGGGTCGGCCAGTTATGCCCCCTTGTGTGTAGTGGAAGCGTGTTGAACAGTCTCGGGCCTCTGATGTTGATAGTTCTCTCTTGAACACTGTGAGGGGTCGGCCAGTTATGCCCCCTTGTGTGTAGTGGAAGCGTGTTGAACAGTCTCGGGCCTCTGATGTTGATAGTTCTCTCTTGAACACTGTGAGGGGTCGGCCAGTTATGCCCCCTTGTGTGTAGTGGAAGCGTGTTGAACAGTCTCGGGCCTCTGATGTTGATAGTTCTCTCTTGAACACTGTGAGGGGTCGGCCAGTTATGCCCCCTTGTGTGTAGTGGAAGCGTGTTGAACAGTCTCGGGCCTCTGATGTG
>NC_091201.1:28864858-28929858 GCF_040958095.1 Procambarus clarkii
TCACTAAGGCCGCCTGGCCTCGCCCACGACTGCCCCCAGTAACACGCCTCTCAAATCCCGTCACAGGTAAACCACAGGAACCACCTCCCCTTTCCCCCCCTCCACGTCTCTCTCCTCCCCCCTACTCTATCACCCTTCCCCTGCTGTAATTAGCAAGAGACTGTTGCTTTGCGTTCCCTGGTCCACAGCTCAAGTTACAGCTGTAGGGAGAGTTACCGCTCAAGTTACAGTTTAAGTTAATGACGCAGTGGCAGTTATGGATACAGTCACAGCTGTAGTTTCCGGGCATTATGGGGGTTAGTTACAGGTACTGTATACAGTTACAGGCAAAGCTATATGGACGGTTACAGCTATCAGTTCTTCTGCACACTCGTTCACTCGTTGTAAACATTACAGGAAGGATTACAGTCACAGCAAATTTCAAAGGCCTTTAGATTCACAGTTACCGCTATTGTCACCGGTGATGAAGTATATGTAGCTTCGGGTACAGCCACGGTTACAACACGGGTACAGGTACCAGGCACAGGTACCAGGCACAGGTACCGGCCACAGGTACCGGCCACAGGTACCAAACCACAGGTACTCGCCACAGGTACCAGCCACAGGTACCAGCCACAGGTACCAGCCACAGGTACCAGCCACAGGTACCAGCCACAGGTACCGGCCACAGGTACCAAACCACAGGTACTCGCCACAGGTACCAGCCACAGGTACCAGCCACAGGTATGGAGAAAGTAGTGGTGTTGAGCAGGCCTGAGCACCTGGAGAGGACCAGCTTTACAACCAGAGGAAAGCTTGGCTTTACAAAGGTAAAAACATGCCTCATAAACTTAATAAAGTCCTCTGACAGAATTGCTGAAATAAGAACAAAGTAAGGCTAGCTAGACTGCATTGTCCAAGATTATCAAAATGCATTTCATTGTATGTGAGATGAAAGACTTTGGTGAACACGGAACTGGCTGTAAGGGAGTAGATGATGGGCGAGAGGGAGTCACAGTGAGAGAGGGAGAGAGAGGGAGGGAGGGAGGTTTCAGGTGGGAGTACACCTTACCTTGAGTAGATTTCGGGGCTTAGCGTCCCCGCGGCCCGGTCCTCGACCAGGCCTCCTCGTTGCTGGACTGGTTAACAAGGCTGTTGGACGCGGCTGCTCGCAGCCTGACGATTATGACAAGTGGGGAGTTCCACAAGGCTCAGTCCTGCCACCACTGTTCTTCCTTATTAACGTGGGATTATATATAATGTGTAGAAAAGTTACATGGAGGCCCTTGACAATCTGGGTATATCTTCTTGAGGTTATCTTGATGATTTCGGGGCTTTTAGTGTCCCCGCGGCCCGGTCCTCGACCAGGCCTCCACCCCCAGGAAGCAGCCCGTGACACCTAACACCCAGGTACCTATTTTACTGCTAGGTAACAGTGGCATAGGGTGAAAGAAACTGTGCCCATTGTTTCTCGCCGGCGCCCGGGATCGAACCCGGGACCACAGGATCACAAGTCCAGCGTGCTGTCCGCTCGGCCGACCGGGTAGGTGGTAAATATAAGATCATTTAGACACCAAACTCGGGACTCCTTCAAGGCATTCTGCACGACCTTACTATTAGACCAATACTAGAATATGCGGCACCGGCCCGGAACCCACACCCTGTGAAATTTAAAGCCAACATTTAACAGTAAAGAGGTTTGGAACGAGACTGATGCCAGAGCAAGGAGAGTTAAGCCACGAGAATAGGCAAGTGGATAAGCACCTCCAAAGGATACCTGATCAACCAGGCTGTGACTCATACGTCAGGCTGCGAGCAGCCGCGTCCAACAGCCTGGTTGATCAGTCCGGCAACCAGGAGGCCTGGTCGACGACCGGGCCGCGGGGACGCTAAGCCCCGGAAGCACCTCAAGGTAACCTCAAAGTGGAACTACATCTCAACGCTAGAGGTTAAAAGACACAGAGGGAATATGATCACGACACACAAGATAACGATACTGGTAGTACCCTGTACGCCCGGTCAACACGTGGGCTGACCTGCAAGAACCACCTCCATTAACATCTTTAACACCAGATTCCACGAAGAATTTAAGCGCCCAAATGGTTAAGTTGTAACGCCAACAGGTACACCAAGGCTGGTGGGCGGGGCATGAAGAGCTAGAGCTCAACCCTCCCGTAGTCACCGTTAGGTAAATACTACCACTACTCTTCCCCCTCACCCCCCCCCCCCCCTTCAACCAGTCGTCACTTAGTACCAGCATTGTATCTGTTATTAAAAATAATGCAGGTATTATTACTGATGTTAATACTGCTGTTGTTGTTGGTTACCCCGTGTTCAGTCTCTGTTGGTTACCCCGTGTTCAGTCTGTGTTGGTTACCCCGTGTTCAGTCTCTGTTGGTTACCCCGTGTTCAGTCTGTGTTGGTTACCCCGTGTTCAGTCTGTGTTGGTTACCCCGTGTAGTAACCAACAGAATTTGGAATTTTGTAGGTGGTTATCATGTCTCCCCTTACTCTTCTGTCTTCCAGGGACGCGAGTTTCAGCTCCTTTAGCCTTTCCTCGTAGCTCATGCCTCTCAGTTCCGGGACGAGCCTGGTGGCATACCGTTGAATGTTCTCTAGCTTTGTTTTGTGTTTAACTAGGTATGGACTCCAGGCTGGAGCTGCATACTCCAGGATTGGTCTTACATAAGTGGTATACAATGTCCTGAACGATTTTTTTACACACGTTTCTACAGGCAGTTCTTATGTTGGCCAATCTAGCATATGCCGCTGATGATATCCTTTTGTTGTGGGACTCTGGGGACAGGTTCGGTGTGATATCAACCCCCAGATCTTTCTCTCTATTTGATTCTTGCAGGATTTCACCTCCCAGATGATACCTTGTGTTCAGCCTTCTGCTCCCTTCGCCTAATTTCATTACCTTACACTTTCCTGAGTTGAACTTTAGAAGCCATTTTCTAGACCATTCCTCCAGTTTGTCCAGGTCATCCTGTAGTCTCTGTATCTTAATCTGTCTTGATTCTTCTCATAATTTTTGCATCAGCAAACATTGAGATGCCCTCCGGAAGATCGTTTACATATATTAGAAACAGGATGGGTCCAAGTACTGAGCCCTGTGGGACTCCGCTGGTGACATCTCGCCACTCTGATGTCTCCCCCCGTCACCGTTACTCGCTGTTTCCTGTTGCTTAAGTACTCCCTTATACACTGGAGCACCTTACCTTTTACTCCTGCCTGTTGCTCCAACTTTTTTAACAGCCTTTTATGGGTTACAGTGTCAAAGGCTTGTAGGAGTCGGTCAGGTGAAGTCACAGTGAGAGGTTGTGTTAACCGGAGCTCCTGAGTGTTGTAATATTATCATAGCAATATGGAAGCTGTAGTTAAGGACCTGGTGACTCTAGTGGGAGCCCTGAGGACAGAGTTGGACTCTCTGCGGGAGGAGGTGCGTCAGCTTAAAAAACAACGAGAAGTAACGAAGGAGGAGACCAGCAGTAAAGGGACCTCGTCTTGGAGAGTTGCGAAAGACAGGGGCCTTAAGAAGACTTTGATAAAGCCGCCTTCAAACGCCATAGCAACTTCAAATTCTTTTGACGTTTTGGAGGACGAGTGCTGTGGAGAGACTGTGGATCGCGCAAAAGGGAAAGCAACGAAGAGAAAGGAAGCGCAGGCCCCTCAGAAAGTAAAGGAAGTACCTAAGCAAACATTAGTTGTGGGAGATTCCCAGATAAGGTATTTGGATAGAACGTTTTGTGCTAGAGATAGGGGGAACAGGTTAAGGGTTTGCTATCCCGGAGCTGGCATTGGTGATATTATAAACAACATGAATGATATTATGGCTGGTAATGGGAACAATCCCATTATTTGCATTAGCGTGGGAGGAAATGATGTTGGTCGAGTCAGGAGTGAGGAACTGATTCAGAGGTATAAAACAGCCATAGAGTTAGTTAGGAGCAAGGGAGGAATCCCGATCATATGTGGCATTCTTCCAAGAAAGGGAGTGGGAAATGAATGGATATCGAGGGCACTTGGTGTCAATTGCCGGCTGGAAAGATATTGCAAATCAAATGCAATATCTTTCATAGACAACTGGGAACACTTCTATGGAAGAAATGAAATGTATGCTTGTGATGGAGTGCACCTATCGAGAGCTGGGGTTGTTGCTGTTGCGAACTCGCTAGAAGAAGTGGTTAGAGGTGTTTGTTTGGGTTTAAACTGTTAGTAGATAGAGGTATGGGAATTGATTTGGAGGAAGGAGGTAATAAAAGTATGTGTTTGTGGGAGAAAGGAATTGGCAAAACGATCAGGGAAAGAGAAGGTCCGCAAAATAACAATTCACTTAGGGTATATTACACTAACAGTAGAAGTCTAAGAAATAAAATTAACGAATTAAATGCTCTTGTCTGCACAGAAAAAATAGATATTATTGCACTTACCGAAACGTGGATGAATGTAGAAAATAGAGAACTATTAGCTGAATATCAAATATATGGATTTAAACTATTTCACACAGATAGATATATTAGACGAGGAGGTGGAGTAGCCATATATGTTAGGGACAATTTGAAATGTAGTCTCAAAGAGGGAATCAAAACAGAGCCACACACAGAAACTATTTGGATTGAATTAAACGAAAAAGCTAATAATATTATAATAGGAGTAATATATAGGCCACCAAATTTAGACAGAATGGAAGCAAAGCATCTATGGGATGAAATATCTAGAGCATCTAGATCTAACAGTATTTATGTCATGGGTGACTTTAATTTTAGCGGAATAAACTGGTTGAACAAAACAGGGAATAGTGAAGCAGAAGATTTTCTAGAATTAATTGACGATTGCTTTCTTACGCAACACATTAAGGAACCAACACGGGAAAATAATATTTTAGATTTAGTGTTAACTAACAGGGAAACGCAAATTAATGACATCGAAATAGGGAGTGAGCTAGGGAGCAGTGATCACAAAGAAATCAGATTTAGCATAGAATGGAATAGACCAGTAGGAGAAAATTCTGTTAAAGTGCCAGATTTTCGAAAAGCTGATTTTAATAGCCTAAGAAATTTTTTGGGTCAAATTGATTGGAAAGGCTTGGGTATGGGGTGTGGGCCGGTCTTGGAGCGAGACATGAACCCAGCGATAGGTGACTTAAATGGGGATTTCGATGTGGATTCAATATATAACTTATTTAAGAATATTCTAAACAAAGCACAGGAACGTAGTATACCATACAAATTGAATAGATCGTATACTAATGACCCAAAGTGGATAACAAAGAATTTGAAGAACCTTATAGGTAAAAAGAGAGCTTGGTACAAAAGGATTAAAAATGGGGAGGTCACTTTAGAACAGGAATTCGTACAACTGGTTAGAAATGTTAAAAAAGAGATAAGGAAAGCAAAAAGAAACTATGAAGTTCGCATAGCAGGGCAAGCAAAGACAAATCCTAAAGGGTTTTTTCAGTTATATCGTACTAAGACTAGGGAAAGGATAGGTCCATTAAAAACTGAGACAGGTCAAATAACAGATAGTGATGAAGAGATGAGTAGTATTTTTAATAAATATTTTGTATCTGTATTTACTAAAGAGGAACTTAACAATATGCCTTCAGCCGAACAAGTCTATGTGGGTGGGGACGAGGACAGGTTGACGAGTTTAGCAGTTACCAGGGAGGATGTTCTTAAACAAATAGTAAAACTCAAACCAAACAAATCCCCAGGGCCGGATGAAGTGTTTGCCAGGGTGCTTAAAGAATGCAAAGAGGAGCTTTGTGACCCACTGTCAACCATATTTAATAAATCAATAGAGTCAGGCAGAGTGCCAGAGTTTTGGAAAGTTGCTAATGTGATACCAGTTTTTAAGAAAGGAGATAGATCACTTGCGTCTAACTATCGACCAATTAGCCTAACGTCTATTGTGGGAAAGTTACTCGAATCTATAATAGCAAATAAAATTCGTCTTCATCTTGAAAAACATAAATTAATAATTGAGTCGCAACATGGTTTTATAAATGGCCGTTCATGTTTAACAAATTTGTTATCTTTTTATTCTAGCATTGTTGAGGCAGTTGATAGTGGTAAGGATTGCGATGTTGTATACCTTGACTTTAGCAAAGCTTTTGATACAGTGCCACATGAAAGACTGATTAAAAAAATAGAGTCTCATGGTATTGGGGGTGCTATATTAAGCTGGATTAGGGCATGGCTATACCAAAGGAAACAGAGAGTTAGTATAAATGGAATCAAGTCAGAGTGGGAAAATGTTGTAAGTGGAGTGCCTCAAGGCTCTGTCCTGGGACCTCTGTTGTTTATAATATATATAAATGATTTAGATTCAGGTTTGAGTAGCAACATTTGCAAATTTGCCGATGATACGAAAATCGGTAGGGAAATTAATTCGGAGGAGGACTCACTATCACTTCAAGTTGATCTAGATAGGGTTTTGAAATGGTCAAAGGATTGGCAGATGCAGTTTAATGCTGATAAATGTAAAGTTCTGAGGTTAGGTAATGATGATAGAGTTACAAGATACGAGCTAGATGGTGTTGTGATTGCGAAGTCGGATTGCGAAAGGGATCTGGGAGTTATGATTAGTAAGAATTTAAAACAAAAGGATCAATGCATAAATGTTCGTAATAAGGCAAATCGGACACTTGGATTTATTAATCGCAGCGTTAGTAACAAGACACCTGGTGTGGTTCTCAAGCTATATCTTGCTCTAGTTAGGCCCCATTTAGATTATGCAGTTCAGTTTTGGTCGCCATATTATAGAATGGATATAAATTCACTTGAACGTGTCCAGCGTAGGATGACTAAGTTAATTCCCCAAATTAGAAATCTTTCATATGAAGAAAGATTAACAAAGCTTAAGTTGCATTCACTGGAAAGGCGAAGAGTTAGGGGTGACATGATAGAGGTTTACAAGTGGATGAATGGACATAACCGGGGGGATATTAATAGGGTATTAAAAGTATCAACACAGGACAGAACACGAAACAATGGATATAAATTGGATAAGTTTAGATTTAGGAAAGACTTGGGTAAATACTGGTTCAGTAATAGGGTTGTTGATTTGTGGAACCAATTGCCGCGTAACATTGTGGAGGTGGGGTCCCTCGATTGTTTCAAGCACGGGTTGGACAAGTATATGAGTGGGATTGGGTGGTTATAGAATAGGAGCTGCCTCGTATGGGCCAATAGGCCTTCTGCAGTTACCTTTGTTCTTATGTTCTTATGATTGCTTTCTTACGCAACACATTAAGGAACCAACACAGGAAAATAATATTTTAGATTTAGTGTTAACAAACAGGGAAACGCAAATTAATGACATCGAAATAGGGAGTGAGCTAGGGAGCAGTGATCACAAAGAAATCAGATTTAGCATAAAATGGAATAGACCAGTAGGAGAAAATTATGTTAAAGTGCCAGATTTTCGAAAAGCTGATTTTAATAGCCTAAGAAATTTTTTGGGTCAAATTGATTGGAAAGTCTTGGGTATGGGGTGTGGGCCGGTCTTGGAGCGAGACATGAACCCAGCGATAGGTGACTTAAATGGGGATTTCGATGTGGATTCAATATATAACTTATTTAAGAATATTCTAAACAAAGCACAGGAACGTAGTATACCATACAAATTGAATAGATCGAATACTAATGACCCAAAGTGGATAACAAAGAATTTGAAGAACCTTATAGGTAAAAAGAGAGCTTGGTACAAAAGGATTAAAAATGGGGAGGTCACTTTAGAACAGGAATTCGTACAACTGGTTAGAAATGTTAAAAAAGAGATAAGGAAAGCAAAAAGAAACTATGAAGTTCGCATAGCAGGGCAAGCAAAGACAAATCCTAAAGGGTTTTTTCAGTTATATCGTACTAAGACTAGGGAAAGGATAGGTCCATTAAAAACTGAGACAGGTCAAATAACAGATAGTGATGAAGAGATGAGTAGTATTTTTAATAAATATTTTGTATCTGTATTTACTAAAGAGGAACTTAACAATATGCCTTCAGCCGAACAAGTCTATGTGGGTGGGGACGAGGACAGGTTGACGAGTTTAGCAGTTACCAGGGAGGATGTTCTTAAACAAATAGTAAAACTCAAACCAAACAAATCCCCAGGGCCGGATGAAGTGTTTGCTAGGGTGCTTAAAGAATGCAAAGAGGAGCTTTGTGACCCACTGTCAACCATATTTAATAAATCAATAGAGTCAGGCAGAGTGCCAGAGTTTTGGAAAGTTGCTAATGTGATACCAGTTTTTAAGAAAGGAGATAGATCACTTGCGTCTAACTATCGACCAATTAGCCTAACGTCTATTGTGGGAAAGTTACTCGAATCTATAATAGCAAATAAAATTCGTCTTCATCTTGAAAAACATAAATTAATAATTGAGTCGCAACATGGTTTTATAAATGGCCGTTCATGTTTAACAAATTTGTTATCTTTTTATTCTAGCATTGTTGAGGCAGTTGATAGTGGTAAGGATTGCGATGTTGTATACCTTGACTTTAGCAAAGCTTTTGATACAGTGCCACATGAAAGACTGATTAAAAAAATAGTCTCATGGTATTGGGGGTGCTATATTAAGCTGGATTAGGGCATGGCTATACCAAAGGAAACAGAGAGTTAGTATAAATGGAGTCAAGTCAGAGTGGGAAAATGTTGTAAGTGGAGTGCCTCAAGGCTCTGTCCTGGGACCTCTGTTGTTTATAATATATATAAATGATTTAGATTCAGGTTTGAGTAGCAACATTTGCAAATTTGCCGATGATACGAAAATCGGTAGGGAAATTAATTCGGAGGAGGACTCACTATCACTTCAAGTTGATCTAGATAGGGTTTTGAAATGGTCAAAGGATTGGCAGATGCAGTTTAATGCTGATAAATGTAAAGTTCTGAGGTTAGGTAATGATGATAGAGTTACAAGATACGAGCTAGATGGTGTTGTGATTGCGAAGTCGGATTGTGAAAGGGATCTGGGAGTTATGATTAGTAAGAATTTAAAACAAAAGGATCAATGCATAAATGTTCGTAATAAGGCAAATCGGACACTTGGATTTATTAATCGCAGCGTTAGTAACAAGACACCTGGTGTGGTTCTCAAGCTATATCTTGCTCTAGTTAGGCCCCATTTAGATTATGCAGTTCAGTTTTGGTCGCCATATTATAGAATGGATATAAATTCACTTGAACGTGTCCAGCGTAGGATGACTAAGTTAATTCCCCAAATTAGAAATCTTTCATATGAAGAAAGATTAACAAAGTTGCATTCACTGGAAAGGCGAAGAGTTAGGGGTGACATGATGGAGGTTTACAAGTGGATGAATGGACATAACCGGGGGGATATTAATAGGGTATTAAAAGTATCAACACAGGACAGAACACGAAACAATGGATATAAATTGGATAAGTTTAGATTTAGGAAAGACTTGGGTAAATACTGGTTCAGTAACAGGGTTGTTGATTTGTGGAACCAATTGCCGCGTAACATTGTGGAGGTGGGGTCCCTCGATTGTTTCAAGCGCGGGTTGGACAAGTATATGAGTGGGATTGGGTGGTTATAGAATAGGAGCTGCCTCGTATGGGCCAATAGGCCTTCTGCAGTTACCTTTGTTCTTATGTTCTTACTCGCCTAGTTGTGCTTGCCGGGGTGGGGTGGGGGGGTTGAACTCTGGCTCCTTGGTCCCGCCTTAACCTCACCCAGGGTTCGAAACCCCAGAGTGGGAACCACTGGACTCTGAAAAAGACAGTCAAACAGATTCTGTACGCTACTGACTCTTTCCCAGGGGGCACAGTGCCCCATGGGGCTGGGGCGACGTTGAACCGGGGCCGCCGCCCCCCTGTGAATTGTAGGGCATGTGAATATCGAGGTACAGGTCCTCTCCAGCGGTCACTACGTCACCAAAATGGTGTACTATATGGCCGGTCCTGCCTTGTTGCCCCAGCTGGCACTGCCGTCACCTGCCACCTGCTCTAACAGAGGCAGGTGTACACCCACAGTTGCTCTAACAGAGGCAGGTGTACACCCACAGTTGCTCTAACAGAGGCAGGTGTACACCCACAGTTGCTCTAACAGAGGCAGGTGTACACCCACAGTTGCTCTAACAGAGGCAGGTGTACACCCACAGTTGCTCTAACAGAGGCAGGTGTACACCCACAGTTGCTCTAACAGAGGCAGGTGTACACCCACAGTTGCTCTAACAGAGGCAGGTGTTCACCCACAGTTGCTCTAACAGAGGCAGGTGTACACCCACAGTTGCTCTAACAGAGGCAGGTGTACACCCACACCTGCTCTAACAGAACCATGCCTTGTATAGTCAGCAGGGTTTGAGAGAGAGAGAGAGAGAGAGAGAGAGAGAGAGAGAGAGAGAGAGAGAGAGGGAAGTAAAGATGTTGCGGGGTGGGATGTGGAGAGCATTTCTCTGTCGTATCTGTCAGACTTAGTGCCACTGTCTGCCGGCGTCCTCACCACACCGTCCACGGTGGTGGCGACGGGTGTGTGTGAGGTGACGGGTGACGACACACGGACGAGGGGAGAGGAATGCCTCTCCCCTCACTCTTTACACTCTGCTCCTCTCCACCTCACAAACCTCTTCATATCCTCACAAACTCTTACCTATCTCAACTCCCCTCTCCACCTGACAAACTCTCTCTCACACTCAATACGTCACAACATGTATCTCGCAGCCTCCCTCCCACACATTGCTCCAGCATCTCCATCTCCCTCCCCCCTCTCCCAAGTTATCTCCCACACCATTACCAGCAAGAAGACGCCAGAGCTCCGAGGGCTTAGGCCCCAGACTGAGACGAGCCTCAAAAGATACCCACCAACTCACAAACCAGAGGAAATAAAATTATGAGGCGAAGTTGAATACATTTCCAGGGGAAACCAGCCTAGAAGGAAGTCGAGGAAACACAGGCTAGCAGCGGGAGGTCCACCAAGATACACATAACATTACGTAGAGATACGGTGACTACAGATAGCGATACGGTGACTACAGATAGAGATACGGTGAGGTGTCAACAAAAGCTCTATTAGAAGGAGACAACGAACTAGATTATAACTAGATCAACGTGGCAGTTGAAAGCGCCAGCACAAACCTCTGCACCTCTAGCATACATCTGGAACGATTCACTCGTAAAGAGGGAGTTGCCCAGCAGCTGGAAGACGGCAAATGTTGCACCAATATTCAGAATGGCGACAGGAAGGAGGCGCTTACCTGCACCTGTTGTCACCGACAGCCATCCCTTGTGACAAGAAGACTTCTAAGACTGAAAATGAGGTGGGGAAAGGGGGGGGGGGGGAGATAACGTGTTGATGTTGGCTAATAAAGACTAGTCTTAGCACTAAGACTTTGTCTCATATATGTCAATGACGTGATGAGGGTTCTATACGTGGCAGTTACTGTGAGTGTGGCAGGAGTACTGAAAATAGTCAGGGTAGATGATTATTGTCTTGGTGGTGGTAGTGGTGTGTGGTTGTGGTGGTGTTGGTGGTGGTTGTGGTGCCACCGGTGGTGCCACCAGTGGTGGTGGTAGGGACGCCTCGGCCCCCCCCACCATAAAGATGGTGGAGGGGGGGGCGTCTTGGGTGTTGAGGAAGGAGACTCGTGCCCGGGTCCCCGGGGCCTACTACCCGGCGCCAATAAGCCTGATTTAGTGAACCCTGGGTGTTTGGCCCACCCAGGGTCCACTATATGGTCCACTCGTGAGGGCACACGCGCCCGCACGCTCTCACACATGTATATGTTTATGCATATGTGTTGTGTGTGTATGTATACATATAATGTATATGTACATAAGGTGCCTTAATACAAAATTCGACGAAATCGTAAGTAAGAAGCCAGGCAGCCATCAGAGTGAGGATAATGAGGCCCCAAGATAATCTCATTATACTGTATTATAAAAATACATTCACTCAGGCATACAAGAAGGATGAGGGGGAGATACGAGACATAATTGACAACAATTGCAAATCTTGCAGTGAAAATGCAAGGCTCCGTCCTGTCATTTATTATAATAATCCTCGTACAGCTTCACTCATCATGAGAAAAAAACATCTCTGCCTCCTCTGACAACACAAAGGTCGCTTTGAAAACTGTGTCGCTCCGAAATATATGCAACAGTTGATGCTATTCAAGCTTCAACATCATTCTCAGTACCACAACACCTTCCTGAATCGCTAAGACTTAGTGAAAGATACGACAGTAATCACAGGAAACCGCCACGATTATAGGAGGCTTAGTACGCTTAAAGGCTGTGTTCATTCGGGAGCTGACACCAGTAATGAACATCCAGATGAATTCGACTTGGAGTATACGGTTGTTTGATGGTCCTCTATTGACCCAGAGGGAAGATGTAAGAGCTGGCGGACAGCTCGAAGCCAGAGTCGGGCAACAATCCCCTCACCCTACCCTTCGTTGTTGTTGTTATAGATTCAGCTACTCGGAACGAGTTCCAAGTAGCACGGGCTATGGTGAGCCCGTAACTTACCTGGCACAGGAGCGGAGCAAGAAGCACGGGCTATGGTGAGCCCGTAACTTACCTGGCACAGGAGCGGGGCAAGTAGCACGGGCTATGGTGAGCCCGTAACTTACCTGGCACAGGAGCGGGGCAAGTAGCACGGGCTATGGTGAGCCCGTCAAAGCCCTAAAGTGAGCCCTACCCTTCTCGCCACTCCCTACCATTATGGGAGGTGAGGCGCAGAGTGAGGTGTTCCCTCAGTTATAAATGTATAGATTTTTTCCTTGTGAGAAAAATCAGCCAAAAAATGTGTTATGTTTACCAAATTTTTCTTGGTTCGAAAATATTGTCAAGGCCTTAAAACTTTTTGATATACATGTATTGTTTAATTACAAAAATACTGTATTTTTGAAGATGAATTATTAAATACGAAAGTATTTAAGGGAATTCCTGTCTTAATCCTTCCTTCGTGGTCTGATACTGTCATATATATATATACATATACATAGAGGTCATGTTTGCTCAAATTTCTGTGTTAGTTATAACTCAAATTAAAAAACATTATTCCCAAAGAGTTTTGGGTATTCCATGCTTAGAAAAATTCAATGTTTATGGTGTCTTTTTAACCTTATATCCTATAAACGCTGGCTGAGTGGCTGTGTTCCTCAACTGTCAAGGTATTTTACCCCAGGTTCGAACAAAGTTTACAGTTACATGTATTTAAATAAAACGCCTCGGGGACATGACAGGTTACAAGCTGTAGAGGACTTAGGTAATTTTTCACCTTAGAGACTTCTTCACCTCTCGAGAACTTGGCCGAACTTAGAGACTTCTTCACCTCTCGAGAACTTGGCCGAACTTAGAGACTTCTTCACCTCTCGAGAACTTGGCCGAACTTAGAGACTTCTTCACCTCTCGAGAACTTGGCCGAACTTAGAGACTTCTTCACCTCTCGAGAACTTGGCCGAACTTGTAAATTGTTTATTCTTTTGCGTAAAGAATAGTGGCACCGTGATGAGGAAAGTTGATGGTGAATATTAGAGCAAAGAACACGAGCGTGGGTGACATACACAAACAAGCAAAGAACACGAGCGTGGGTGACATACACAAACAAGCAAAGAACACGAGCGTGGGTGACATACACAAACAAGCAAAGAACACGAGCGTGGGTGACATACACAAACAAGCAAAGAACACGAGCGTGGGTGACATACACAAACAAACAAAGAACACGAGCGTGGGTGACATACACAAACAAACAAAGAACACGAGCGTGGGTGACATACACAAACAAGCAAAGAACACGAGCGTGGGTGACATACACAAACAAGCAAAGAACACGAGCGTGGGTGACATACACAAACAAACAAAGAACACGAGCGTGGGTGACATACACAAACAAGCAAAGAACACGAGCGTGGGTGACATACACAAACAAACAAAGAACACGAGCGTGGGTGACATACACAAACAAGCAAAGAACACGAGCGTGGGTGACATACACAAACAAGCAAAGAACACGAGCGTGGGTGACATACACAAACAAACAAAGAACACGAGCGTGGGTGACATACACAAACAAACAAAGAACACGAGCGTGGGTGACATACACAAACAAGCAAAGAACACGAGCGTGGGTGACATACACAAACAAGCAAAGAACACGAGCGTGGGTGACATACACAAACAAACAAAGAACACGAGCGTGGGTGACATACACAAACAAGCAAAGAACACGAGCGTGGGTGACATACACAAACAAACAAAGAACACGAGCGTGGGTGACATACACAAACAAAGAACACGAGCGTGGGTGACATACACAAACATTCACTGTACAGTGTACCCAAAACTCAAGCCAAACAACGGATCAATAGTCCAGGCTATATGACGAGTCAATATCTAATTACCTGATATTTAGGGAGTAATTGACCTTATTCCTCCTCGCCCCTCACCCCCTCATTCCTCGCCCCTCACTGTCCCTCACTGCCCCCTCACCCCTCCCAGCCTTCACCACCCACAGGTGGGTTCCGGTGGGCGTCTCATTCACTCTTATTTATGACCAGAATTAGAACTACTAATAAATTACTGGTTAACCATTCCTTACCCTCCTTACCTTCCCCTCCACCCCCCTCCCTAAGATATAAATATATATAGCCCTAAAATAAATGTTTGACACCCTTTTGAGATATATACAAGAGTTGTTACATTCTTGTACATCCCTTCTGCGATGCTGGTGAAAGTCCTGAACCTGCCATTGGACGACTCTCAGTGGGAGCAAACAACCCTCCCTGTTAGACTCGGCGGCTTTGGTGTCCGCACAGCCTGCCAGATTGCTCTACCAGCCTTCCTCTCCTCCCAAGCATCGCACGATCTCGTAAGATATATTCTACCTGAATTCCTGAGTGATTCAGTAGGAATATACAATCCTGCTTTCACTGAATGTTCAAATCAGTGGGATGCTCTTGCAGCCCCAGCACTCATCATAGAACAAACAACAAAAACATAAGCAGTCCAGCTGGGACCACCCACTAGTAGAATAAATAACTGATGCCATACATCAGTTATTTTGGAGTGGCAAAATTCGGAGCCAGGAGACTTCCTCCTGGCAGTACCCATGTCGGCAATGGGCACGCGTCTAGATCCAGAACCCCTTCGTGTAGCAGTGGCCCTCCGCCTTGGTGCCCCAATTCACACTGAATACAAGTGTATTTGCAACAGGGTGGAAGCAGACCAATACGGACTGCATGGGTTGCATTGTGGAAGCACAAAGGGCTGGCATGCGAGACACAACGAGGTCAAGACATCATCAAGAGAAGCCTCGTTTCAGCTCAGTGCCAAGCAGAAAGAGAACCTCGTATTCTAGGGGACCAAAACCCGGATTTCCTCGCACTTCGCCCCAAGGGCATCACCGTATACACACAGAGATCACACTAACGTGATACATCAAATGAACAAATCCACAAGGGCCGTGACGGGGATTCGAACCTGCGTCCGGGAGCATCCCAGACACTGCCTTAATCGACTGAGCTACGACAGGGTAAAGGAGTTGAAACCGAAGTTCTACTGAACTTACTGGATCCCGCAGCCTCTCCGAGGCACAAACCAGGATTTTACACATCTCCCCCCCTGCACACGAGCTCCCGGACGCAGGTTCGAATCCTCGTCACGGCCCTTGTGGATTTGTTCATTTGATGCATTACGTTAGTGTGATCTCTGTGTGTAATGATGTAAGGGGGAAGAGGGAGAACGGCCTATTGACATAGGCCGTTCATATTGACATGTGTAAAATCCTGGTTTTACACAACTTTTGGTTTATATATATATATATATATATATATATATATATATATATATATATAATTATATATACATTATATATAATATACATTATATATATGTGTATACATGTATGTATGTATATAATATATGTATGTATATAATATATATATATGTATATATAATGTGTATATATATATATATGTATATGTGTGTGTGTGTGTGTATATATATATATATATATATATATATATATATATATATATATATATATATATATATATATGTTTCATTGAATATGACCGCATATTCTGTATTTATTATTTTCTGGTTTAGGGCTTCTATCCCTCTAACTATTTTCTTAGCATCAGGGCTTAATTGAAATAGGAGTTCTCCAAAACTCATTTTCGTACTTTTAAGGTGAAGAAAAGAAGTGATTTACTATAGAGTGTATTACACTTATTTGTATAATTTGCACGACGTTTCGAACCTCCATGGTTCATTCTCAAGTGAACAGATCTTACAATACTAGTTGATTTTATACCCGCATTAGGTCAGGTGATAATACAATGAAGGTGAAAACATGGGGGGATACATAAGGGATAAACATAGGGGCTGCAGAAGGCTTATTGGCCCATACGAGGCATCTCCTATCTAAACACAAAGATTAATCCAGTGTAATTGGCCTGTTATGTTGGACATTGTCTTCTGTGTTGGCATCGATATGTTCTTGTCTTGTCCTTACTCTCATGGTGGGTGAGTAAATAGTTCCGTGATTTGGGTGTTCATGGTAGGTCGCTCTATTCTTATGTGAATTGCCTCAAGAATTTGTAATCTTCTTGAATCTTGGGTTTTGTCTATTATGCAAGTATTCTTGTTCAACATTTCTCTTGTTAGAGTAATGTCATGGGCTTGTCTCATGTGATTCCTAGTGACATTACTCTAACAAGAGAAATGTTGAACAAGAATACTTGCATAATAGACAAAACCCAAGATTCAAGAAGATTATGATTCAAGAAACCAGAAAATAATAAATACAGAATATGCGGTCATATTCAATGAAACATGTTTGAAAGAAAACCTGCTGCCAGTATACACCAATATATATATATATATATATATATATATATATATATATATATATATATATATATATATATATATATATATATATATATAATATGTGTTTCTGGTGGCAGCCGGGGCCACTGGTGGGGACGATGTTGGCCCTCTAACAAGGTCATTATAAAAGCCAGCCAGCCGTAGAGGCGGATAATCACAGGTCACACCCAAATGAAGACCTTCCCCAACAACCACTGCGCTCGTTAACGCTATTTGGTGATTGATGGTAGTGACGTCACGGAGGGTCGGTGGCGGGTACACACACTTTACAGGTTTAAGCAAAAGGCTGCTAGACTTCAGTAGTAGAAAGTGCAACATGAGGAGCTCTAGGACGGAGTTGGGAAGATTTGTGACGACACGAGGAAGGCTTATGACGGAGCTGACGCCACATCGACAGTTCAAGATCAATGTTTAAGACACACAGGGACAAATATTGGAGTAGATCTGTCACCGGAGACTCACACGAGCTGGATCACTCCTTACCAGCAGGTGGGGCCCCAGGAGCTGAGTGTTGAACACGTGGGGTACACACAGCTCTCAACTCTGACCTACATAACTTAGGACAACAGTGGCTGGGTCGCTTCTCAAGTGTAGGGACTTTGGGGTTACCTCACCCAACCTACACATTCATAAAGACCAACACCACCCTACACAAGGCCAACACCACCCTACACCACCCTACACAAGGCCAACACCACCCTACACAAGGCCAACACCACCCTACACAAGGCCAACACCAGCCTACACAAGGCCAACACCACCCTACACAAGGCCAACACCACCCTACACAAGGCCAACACCACCCTACACAAGGCCAACACCACCCTACACAAGGCCAACACCACCCTACACAAGGCCAACACCACCCTACACAAGGCCAACACCACCCTACACAAGGCCAACACCACCCTACACAAGGCCAACACCACCCTACACAAGGCCAACACCACCCTACACAAGGCCAACACCACCCTACACAAGGCCAACACCACCATGTTTTCTCTCCAAACGTCATACTTAACCCAAAGAAAAATACAAGATATCAGGCTGACGTACTAAGCAACTAGATAGTAGACCTTTGTACTATTCACTTTATAATCGGAACAAATGAATCTAAACTAACGTAAATATTCCTAGGCCTTAGTATAGCACACATATGTACTATATTAGGCCTCGGATATCGTGTATTAGGCCTAGGAAGGTTAGGTTATAGTTTGTCTTTGCAACACAAGTAGAAAATAGTTTTCCGGTTTGTAGAATTCAATAGTGCCGATTTCTACTTTCTAATTTCGTTGTATGTCGGTATAAGTACTATGGTCCTCATCGGTACTATTAGTACTACCAAAACAGGAGGATGGGCTGGGAAATAGACATATTGACAGACAAAGATATTGGTAAATAGATCTATCGAGAGACGAACATATTAATAAATTGGTCTATCGAGACTCGCATTAGGAAATAGCTCAATTGAAAGAAAACGGTGGTGAATAGATCTATCGAGACACGAAGATAATAGCCACACTCTCTCAAGAGAGAACGAATACTGGGAAAGAGATGGCTACGTCTTGGGAATTCTCCCAAGTGAGGAGATTGGGCTGGAGTTATCTTGGGCGCGGAAGAGTGTGTGTGTTTTCCCTGTGGCGGGCTCGGAATACCGCAGTACTTACTCTCTCAACACCCGTAGCTGCCCACACTGCTCTGCCAGTGCTGCCCCCGCGGCACGCCCTCTCACGCCCACTGTGGGTGGGTGGGAGAAGGGAGATAAAGGGGGAGGGAGGGAGGGAAGATCTGGCAGCTGTTAAATCTAGATGGTTAGGTTTGGCTGGTCAGATGGTTAGTGGTCACTGCATGTAATGGTATTACAGTTATGGTAATGGTGAAATATCAGATGGTGTGTTGTTGTTTTAAGATTCGCTACTTGGAACAAAAAGTTCCAAGTAGCACGGGCTATGGTGAGCCCGTAGTGGACTTGATGGTGTGTGTATATAGTGTGGGACTTGTTTAGGGTGTATGGTATGGTGTGTATGGGGCTTACCTTTAGGTGTTTTCGGGGCTCGGCGTCCCCACGGCCCGGTCCTCGACCAGGCCTCCTGGTTGCTGGACTGGTCAACCAGGCTGTTGGACGCGGCTGCTCGCAGCCTGACGTATGAGTCACAGCCTGGTTGATCAGGTATCCTTTAGAGGTGCTTATCCAGTTCTCTTGAACACTGTGAGGGGTCGGCCAGTTATGCCCCTTATGTGTAGTGGAAGCGTGTTGAACAGTCTCGGGCCTCTGATGTTGATAGAGTTCTCTCCGAGTACCTGTTGCACCTCTGCTTTTCAACGGGGGTATTCTGCACATCCTGCCATGCCTTCTGGTCTCGTGTGCTGTTATTTCTGTGTGAAGGTTTGGGACCAGCCCCTCTACTGTTTTCCGTGTGTAAATTATTATGTCTGTCCCGCCTGTGCTCGAGAGAATACAGATTTAGGCTCTTTAGTCGGTCTCAATAGTTTCGATGTTTTACCGAGTGGATTCTAGCAGTAAAGGCTCTCTGCACGCTCTCCAGGTCAGCAATTTCTCCAGCTTTGAAAGGTGCTGTCATTGTGCAGCAGTACTCCACTCTAGAGAGCACTAGCGTCTTGAAGAGTATCATCATCGGTATAGCATCTCTAGTGTGAAAAGGTCTTGTTATCCAACCTGTCATTTTTCTTGCAGTTGTGACGGCTACTTTATTGTGTTCTTTAAAGGTAAGGTCTTCCGACGTGAGTACACCCAAATCCTCTACATTGCTTTTTTCGTTCATTGTTATGATTTGATTGCGTTTTGTACGTGGTTTCCGTTTTTATATTTTCATTTTTTTCCGTAGCGTATGAACTGGAGCTTATTTTCGTTAAACACCATATTATTTTCTGTAGCCCATAGAAAGACCTGATTGATATCTGATTGGAGGTTTGCCGTGTCCTCTGTTGCCTACTATGTTTGCCGTGTGCTCTGGTGTTGCTCAGACCGGCTTCAATGGCACTATTTTGCGTGCCTACAAGCTTTGCGAAGGCGACAGCTGTGAGGGCGCACACTTGAGCACCCAGACCGTAGGTGACGTCGCTCAGGAGAAGGCCCACCAGGATAAGGAAGCCGGATACCGGATTGTTTACAAACACGACCTGTGATATGCCCCTCAAGATACTGTCTACGACCTTCACTGCCACAACTGGTGACGTCATGCCTACACACATGCCTACTCTCATGAAAATCCTAGTGTCATCGGCAAAGGATGATACAGAGCTATTGATTGTGTCCTTGTCTATGTCCGATATGAGTTCATTATTAACATCTTTATTGACAAAATTAATTATAATTTTGCCTAATCTGAGGATTTAAATTAAGTCTTATTAAAGTGAGGATAATGCTGGTATTCACTGTCACGCAGGACAGAGGGTCATACACAAGACAATAGGTCTAAACTGTAGGCTGAAGCTCACATATATCATGGCTACAATCAATGTGTTAATGTATGGATATGTGAAAACAACTTTCTATTGTGCACTGCCACACAAGGGCAGGGATGGGTTCATAAGTGATGCAGCTTAGAAGTAATATCAATAAAAATTGTTCTTCATTCTTTAAAATGGACAAGGAAATTTTGGATAAATTGTTAGGATGTCGTCCAGAACACCTGAGTCAATGAAATAGTTACACAGTAGGTGGTACAAGAGGCCAGGAGGTCTAAAGTCTTTTATATTATATAGTAACAACAATATAGTGTTCTAGTGAATGTATTAAAGGCTTATCACAGAGTTTACAATCTGAGTATTCTGGTAGTGGCTCAGCCTCACTAACCTGCCAGATGTGTCTATAGCCAAGGCGAATTCGAACAATGACTACATCACATTGCCTGGTCCGGTTACTGTGCTGACCATACAAACATACAAATTATTACAAAAGTTGTCATAACTTTTAATACTGCAGCTTTCAGGTCTCTGGGCATTTCTTAGTTCTTCTAAATCTGAATTAATTTCTTTAATCTGTGTGTTTCTAATAACTGCATTAGATAGTCCAAAGTCATAATCAATGTTTTCTTTCCTGCAAGCCTCATTGGCCAATTGATCTACAAAGTCATGTTTTCCAACTCCAACATGGGATGGGATCCACACAAATTTTATACAAGAGTTATTATCATTGGCAAAAATTACATTTCTTTTAATATTACAAGCTACTTCCGACATACATTGTGATGGGTTATTTAAGGACTGCAGAGCACTTTTAGAGTCACAGAAAATAACTCCACCACCATTGAGCTTAAGGTATTCAGTGGCTAGATAAATGCCCAATAGCTCGGTCTGTGTCGTGCTTGCCCAGTTGTTCAATCTCTGTGTACTAGTCATGATCATTTCATTCCCTTTATACACTGCACATGCACAACCTGTTCTACCAGTGCCTAACTGCACAGAGCCTTCAGTAAAGGCTTAGGATTCAGTTGGTTTGAGAATTTGAAGATGACTGTCAATAGCTTCTAATGTTATACATCTCATAGTTTGTTATACACATTTGTTTTACACTGATGGGGGTATAATGCAGAGAGACCTCCACATCTTTCCAAGGGGGAATATAGTGAACAATTTTATCAGGGTTAAGAGACATTCAGTTTCTGAAGATTATAGGCACAACAACTGAGCCACACACTGTAGGGAGCTTTTTGCGGCGGATTGAGGGAACAGTCAGAATTGTTTAGCATGGATCTGAATTTAATTTGAAGAGAGCTGGGGGGACAATTATTTTTCAAAGTTTTGGCACAAAACATAGTACTAAGTAGAACTATTCTTTCGGAAATGGAAGGTAATTTTAGCTGCTTTCTCATGTTAACAATTCTGACAGTTCTAGGACAACCCAGGATGATGCGCATGGCATCATTCTGTACTACATCTAGGCCTTGTAATTGTTTAGGAGAAAAATTAAGTAGATGCAAGACATAATCAACAACAGATCGTATAAAGGCAATATAAAAACTACGAGCATATTTTATGTTAATGCCAAATCCTTTGCCAACAAGAGTTTTGAGAGGTTTAAGACGCTCAACTAGTTTTTTAAGCAGGTTGCTGACGAGATTTGTATCATTAACCTCGACTCTTAAGATATTTATAAGACTCGCAAGTCTCCACGGGCACTCCATTAATAGTATAGTTAACACGAAGAGAATGGGGAATAGGAACCCATACGAGGATGAGAAAAAGTACTGGAGCAAGCACAGTGCCCTGGGGGACCGAGCTGAGGTTGATGGTCCGGATTTTATTTTGTTGACTATTACACATTGGGTTCTGTTAGTCAGGGGCCCCCACCACACGACCCCCCCACCACACGACCCCCCCACCACACGACCCACCACCACCACCACCACCACCACCAAGTACACAAACACGTCTCTCCGACGGTGTGTGTGTTTGTCTAATAAGGCCCCCCCCTCCCCCTCCCCCAACTCCTCCAGGATCTCCAAGTCTTCCCCTCAAATACTCAACAGTTGCCTCCAAGTGAGTGTCTGTCTTGAACCCCCCTCCCTCCCCCCTCCCTCTGTCTCTCTCTCCCTCCCCCCCCTCTCTCTGTCTCTCTCTCCCTCCCCCCTCTCTCTGTCTCTCTCTCCCTCCCCCCCTCTCTGTCTCTCTCTCTCCCCCCTCTCTCTGTCTCTCTCTCTCCCCCCTCTCTCTGTCTCTCTCTCCCTCCCCCCCTCCCCCTCTCCCCCCACTCTCTCTCCCACTCTCTCTCCCGCTCTCTCGCCCCCTCTCAATCGCCCCCCAAGCAGAAAGAATCGCCCCACTGTCAAGGAGAATTCCCCAGACCAGAATGGATAATCACGGAGAATGGGGTAGGGAGAGGGGGGGGGGGGTAGATGACCCACAATCACCCCCACCAGTAGGGAGAAAGGGGTGAGGGGAGAGGGGGTAGGGGACCCACAATCACCCCCAGCAGGGAGATGATTGTGGGTACCCTATCCCTTGGTGTGTGAGGGGGATGTGTGCGCGTGAGGGGTGGGTGTGTGTGTGCGTGCAAGTATTCCCCCCACTCCAACTCTCCCCCCACGCCTACTCTACCTCCTGCCTACTCAACCCCCTCCTCAACACAGTAGGTTCATTAGCCAGCAGCAGGTAGACGCACCAGGCGATTGTCAGCTGTTTAGATGCGCGACCATAAGATACGCAGCTGTGAGGCTGGTCCTTGGTGGGTGGGGGGGGGGGGGGGAAAGAGGCTGGCCTGCTGGGTAGGACGACGGGAGTACTCTCTCTCTCACTCCTCTCTCTCTCTCTCTCTCTCTCTCTCTCTCTCTCTCTCTCTCTCTCTCTCTCTCTCTCTCTCTCTCTCTCTCTCTCTCTCTCTCTCTCACTTCTATCGTCTCCGATAATTCACCTGATTCTCTTTAGTCTTCACTTTATTTTTCTTATTCTTACCTTTATCTCTTACCTTCCTCGCTCTCTTGCCTTCATCTTCCCTCTCATCTCCCTCATCTGTCACTGTGGATCATCCATCACCCGTCACAGTGGACAAGGGTGGACAGAGACTGTCAATTCTTGAGTTTTTGATGTGATTGAGTGGGTGTCAACTCTCCAGCCTCGTTATTGTGACTCCGAGTCTGGCAGACAGTCTGGCAGGATAGCGTCACGGTGGCAGGATAGCGTCGCGGTGGCAGGATAGCGTCGCGGTGGCAGGATAGCGTCGCGGTGGCAGGATAGCGTCGCGGTGGCAGGATAGCGTCACGGTGGTAGGATAGCGTCACGGTGGTAGGATAGCGTCACGGTGGCAGGATAGCGTCGCGGTGGCAGGGTAGCGTCGCGGTGGCAGGGTAGCGTCGCGGTGGCAGGATAGCAGAAGCTCGGGTGGTGGCGTATAAGACACTTGAGGATCGGGTTCTCTGCTCCTTGAGGGCCTCGACCCCCTGAGGGCAAGGAAGCAACAGTTCATATCAACATTTGTTCACTATATGTGAAAAATATATTTTTTTATTTTCCTATAATTCTCTCTTTATATAGAGAGTTAACCAACATAGTGCACAAGGAGGGTAATATAGGCGTCATACACATCCATATACCGCTCGTCAGAGCTATATTATTTCTAACAAAGTAATATAGTGTGGTGGTGTCCACTCACAGGATGAGTGGCGCTGCCCAATACTGTCACTATGGCGGTGTGTCCACTCACAGGATGAGTGGCGCTGCCCAATACTGTCACTATGGCGGTGTGTCCACTCACAGGATGAGTGGCGCTGCCCAATACTGTCACTATGTCGGTGTGTCCACTCACAGGATGAGTGGCGCTGCCCAATACTGTCACTATGGCGGTGTGTCCACTCACAGAATGAGTGACGCTGCCCAATACTGTCACTATGTCGGTGTGTCCACTCACAGGATGAGTGGCGCTGCCCAATACTGTCACTATGGCGGTGTGTCCACTCACAGGATGAGTGGCGCTGCCCAATACTGCCACTATGGCGGTGTGTCCACTCACAGGATGAGTGGCGCTGCCCAATACTGTCACTATGGCGGTGTGTCCACTCACAGGATGAATGGCGCTGCCCAATACTGTCACTACGGCGGTGTGTCCACTCACAGGATGAGTGACGCTGCCCAATACTGTCACTATGGCGGTGTGTCCACTCACAGGATGAATGACGCTGCCCAATACTGTCACTATGGCGGTGTGTCCACTCACAGGATGAGTGGCGCTGCCCAATACTGTCACTATGGCGGTGTGTCCACTCACAGGATGAGTGGCGCTGCCCAATACTGTCACTATGGCGGTGTGTCCACTCACAGGATGAGTGGCGCTGCCCAATACTGCCACTATGGCGGTGTGTCCACTCACAGGATGAGTGGCGCTGCCCAATACTGTCACTATGGCGGTGTGTCCACTCACAGGATGAATGGCGCTGCCCAATACTGTCACTACGGCGGTGTGTCCACTCACAGGATGAGTGACGCTGCCCAATACTGTCACTATGGCGGTGTGTCCACTCACAGGATGAATGACGCTGCCCAATACTGTCACTATGGCGGTGTGTCCACTCACAGGATGAGTGGCGCTGCCCAATACTGCCAGTATGGCGGTGTGTCCACTCACAGGATGAGTGGCGCTGCCCAATACTGTCACTATGGCGGTGTGTCCACTCACAGGATGAGTGGCGCTGCCCAATACTGTCACTATGGCGGTGTGTCCACTCACAGGATGAGTGGCGCTGCCCAATACTGTCACTATGGCGGTGTGTCCACTCACAGGATGAGTGGCGCTGCCCAATACTGTCACTATGGCGGTGTGTCCACTCACAGGATGAGTGGCGCTGCCCAATACTGTCACTATGGCGGTGTGTCCACCCACAGGATGAATGGCGCTGCCCAATACTGTCACTATGGCGGTGTGTCCACCCACAGGATGAATGGCGCTGCCCAATACTGTCACTATGGCGGTGTGTCCACTCACAGGATGAATGGCGCTGCCCAATACTGTCACTATGGCGGTGTGTCCACCCACAGGATGAATGGCGCTGCCCAATACTGTCACTATGGCGGTGTGTCCACTCACAGGATGAATGGCGCTGCCCAATACTGTCACTATGGCGGTGTGTCCACTCACAGGATGAATGGCGCTGCCCAATACTGTCACTATGGCGGTGTGTCCACTCACAGGATGAGTGGCGCTGCCCAATACTGTCACTATGGCGGTGTGTCCACTCACAGGATGAGTGGCGCTGCCCAATACTGTCACTATGGCGGTGTGTCCACTCACAGGATGAGTGGCGCTGCCCAATACTGTCACTATGGCGGTGTGTCCACTCACAGGATGAGTGGCGCTGCCCAATACTGTCACTATGGCGGTGTGTCCACTCACAGGATGAGTGGCGCTGCCCAATACTGTCACTATGGCGGTGTGTCCACCCACAGGATGAATGGCGCTGCCCAATACTGTCACTATGGCGGTGTGTCCACCCACAGGATGAATGGCGCTGCCCAATACTGTCACTATGGCGGTGTGTCCACTCACAGGATGAATGGCGCTGCCCAATACTGTCACTATGGCGGTGTGTCCACCCACAGGATGAATGGCGCTGCCCAATACTGTCACTATGGCGGTGTGTCCACTCACAGGATGAATGGCGCTGCCCAATACTGTCACTATGGCGGTGTGTCCACTCACAGGATGAATGGCGCTGCCCAATACTGTCACTATGGCGGTGTGTCCACTCACAGGATGAATGGCGCTGCCCAATACTGTCACTATGGCGGTGTGTCCACTCACAGGATGAATGGCGCTGCCCAATACTGTCACTATGGCGGTGTGTCCACTCACAGGATGAATGGCGCTGCCCAATACTGTCACTATGGCGGTGTGTCCACTCACAGGATGAATGGCGCTGCCCAATACTGTCACTATGGCGGTGTGTCCACTCACAGGATGAATGGCGCTGCCCAATACTGTCACTATGGCGGTGTGTCCACTCACAGGATGAGTGGCGCTGCCCAATACTGTCACTATGGCGGTGTGTCCACTCACAGGATGAGTGGCGCTGCCCAATACTGTCACTATGGCGGTGTGTCCACTCACAGGATGAGTGGCGCTGCCCAATACTGTCACTATGGCGGTGTGTTCACTCACAGGATGAGTGGCGCTGCCCAATACTGTCACTATGGCGGTGTGTCCACTCACAGGATGAGTGGCGCTGCCCAATACTGTCACTATGGCGGTGTGTCCACTCACAGGATGAGTGGCGCTGCCCAATACTGTCACTATGGCGGTGTGTCCACTCACAGGATGAGTGACCCTGCCCAGTACTGTCACTATGGCGGTGTGTCCACTCACAGGATGAGTGGCGCTGCCCAATACTGTCACTATGGCGGTGTGTCCACTCACAGGATGAGTGGCGCTGCCCAATAAACTCGCCCCTCGAGGCAAAATTAAAATCAAATTCGGTCCAACATGAAAAGAATGGCCAAGTTCATCCCAGGAATTAGAAACCTTCCACACGAATAGAGAGAAAAAACTAATCTCAATTTACATTCTCAAAAAAGTCGAAGAATAAAATGGGTGACAAGATTGAGGTGTACAGGTGGATAAAAGGGTATAAGGAATATTGTGTTAAAAATAAAATGGATACACATGTAGACTCGGGAGAGACCTGGGTAAATACTGGTTCCGAAACAAGTTTTGTTGGTTCATGGAAGAAATTACTTCTTAAGATTCTAAGAAATCTTACTTAATTCTAAGAAATTACTAATTATTAGTATACAAGGCCTGTCTTGTATCGCCCATTAAGCCTCTGCAGTTCCCTATATTCTTATATTAATATGGATTGCAGGAAGAGCAAATTCGAGTCCCAAAGTGTTCCTTCAAAGTGTTCCTAGAGCCCAAAGTGTGCCAAGAGTTCCAAAGTGTTCCTTGAACTGTATCAACCAGAGGATACATCAGTGACTGAGTCATTTGGATCTTCCATCGTTGGTCACTGTTTTCATAAAGTCAGTTCAGCGTTCCCTGGGAGTTGACAAATAAACTACTCTTAACCTACCTAGCCTAATCTAACCTTCCTTCACCTAATTAACCTATCCTAAGATAACCCTATCCTATCCCTTGTAAATACACACACACACACACACACACACACACACACACACACACACACACACACACACACACACACACACACACACACACACACACACACACACCGTGTGTATGTGTGTATATTTACTGTTTATGCTTGCAGAATCGAGCTATTAGCTCTTGGACCCCGCCTTTCTAACCAATCTATTTTTCCTATACTATATATTCTACATATATTCTTCTCTAACGGAATTAGAAAGTAGAAATCGGACATGTTGAACTCTGACAGACCGGAAAAAATTATATATTTGTTGCAAAGACAAATTAAACTAGCCTAACCTTCCTAGGCCTAATTCACGCTATCTGAGGCCTAATATTGTACATATATGTGCTATACTAGGCCTAAGAATAGTTAAGTTTGTATTTTAGCCTCATTTTTTTCCGGCTATGAAGTGAATAGTCCAAAATTGTATTATCTAATTGTTTAGTATGTCAAAGTTTGTACTATGGTGCACATAGTAACAAAAGGTACTGTGTAAATAAGAGGCGTGTGTTTACTTGTGTGTTTACTTGTGTGTGTTTACTAGTTGTGTTTTGCGGGGTTGAGCTTTGCTCTTTCGGCCCGCCTCTCAACTGTCAATCAACTGTTTACTAACTACTTTTTTTTTTCCCATACCACACACACACACACACACCCCAGGAAGCAGCCCGTGACAGCTGACTAACTCCCAGGTACCTATTTACTGCTAGGTAACAGGGGCACTTAGGGTGAAAGAAACTTTGCCCATTTGTTTCTGCCTCGTGCGGGAATCGAACCCGCGCCACAGAATTACGAGTCCTGCGCGCTATCCACCAGGCTACGAGGCCCCGCGCGCGCGCGCGTGCGTGTGTGTGTGTGTGTGTGTGTGTGTGTGTAATTCAAACTATCTAAGGAGGATAAACGTCTGAGGATCGAATATACCCTTGATGGAGATTGATGAGCGCTCGTAACTCTTGACGCCAACCATATTACGGGTGTGTTTGTGTGGGGTGCTGTAGTGGTCCATATACCCGAGGCTCCTGCATGACCGTTATGGCCGGATGTTGGTAATATAGAGCAACTGTAGGGGAGTTGGGGACTTTGTGCACTTTTAAGGGCTACTTGACTCATATAGGAGGACCATTGCCTTAAGGTCTACCTGGCTCTTGAGTACTGGGCGGGTCCTCCCTGACCTCACGTCCAGGGCTGACAGTCTGTGTGTGTGTGTGTGTAATTACCTAAGTGTAATTACCTAAGTGTAGTTACAGGATGAGAGCTACGCTCGTGGTGTCCCGTCTTCCCAGCACTCTTTGTCATATAACGCTTTGAAACTACTGACGGTCTTGGCCTCCACCTCCACCAAGTAAGTGTGTGTGTGTGTGTGTGTGTGTGTGTGTGTGTGTGTGTGTGTGTGTGTGTGTGTGTGTGTGTGTGTGTGTGTTTGTATGCGCATTTAAATGACATTTATATTCCACTTGCTGTAATGATGGCACTGAGGATGCTGCTGTCATCTGGTGTATCTGTGACTCACTTGTGTTTCCGTTCTACTGTCGCTTTGAGTACTGCCTCACAGTCTACTTAGTGCCACCTTGGTATCTTCTATGTTGTTGTCATGTTCCCCCTCTTCCTTCTGTCTTCCCATGTGATGAGGTCCAGTTCCCTCATCTCCACAGCTCCCCGTAGCTCACAAACGTGCCTGGTTTCATATAAATATGTTCTTGTTTCGTTATATAAAGGTTCCAGGCCGGTGCTGCATACTCAAGCATGGTTCTCTTGTAGGTTGTAAATGGCATCTGAATGGGTCCAGGGTGTGGAGGCTGCAGACCCTGACCAGGTAAAGGCGTCCTGTCCACGGTAGTGATCTCTCAAGGTCAAGCTCTGGTCTTGACAATTCAATTCAATTTCTTTATTATGCACCCCATACCCATCCCGTGGGCGGTGGTGTAAAGGGTTACAGAGGCACATAATCGGTTCAGGAACTGAACCCTCTAGTTCGTTTAGCTAAGTAAATAACAATCTTTTGACGCTAGTTACACAATTATTATTGTTATATATACATGTACACATATACATACATGTACATATATATACATGTACATATTTACATTCACATACATATTCAATGACCTACATAAATACACATCAATAATCTTTTGTGTCACAAGTGATTCAACAAGAGGCTCACAACAGTCACTATACAAGGCACTGTACATCTATGGTGAGTCGCACAGTTACTAGTCTTGCTGCACACCCACCCAACTGGGCGGCAGCTTTACAGTCATGTGCATGCATTACCTACAGTAAGCTAATTTTGGATACTTCGCTAAGATTTCGGGCAGCACATTATTATGAATGAAGTACTTACACATTTCTTGGACACCATTGATGGTGTTATCTCTGAATTCTGCGATTTTTTCACATTCCATTATATAATGACGCAAAGTATGCGAATAGTTCTACTGACAGAGTTTACATTTAGTCAAATCTACATCAGCAAATCTTACAAACTCCCAGAGGTACTTGTAGCCGAGCCTAAGCCTAGCAGTGGTAACATCTAGAAGTCTGCTAACATTATTGGATGACCCACAGACGTGCGATGCTTCCTGCATAATAGAATGATAGATGAACTAGTATGAATTTCACTTTGCGTCAAGTCTTTGAAATTTAGTTGATGTTCCCGGAATATTGCTGCCCTCAGGCTGCTCAAAGGCAGTCCAAGTTGGTAGTCAATTTCAGTTAACATTTCAAAGTCATTCCCTGTATCTGAAGTGCGAAGCGTCCTCCTCCTCCTCCTGAAGCGTTCTGTATTATGGAGTAGTGTTCTTTTATCAGTAGAACAACACAAGTACCCTTACATCGCATCAGGCTTGAATACCCATGTGCATGGGAAATAGGCTTACAGGTTCCCGGAAGATGAGAGGAAATGTCAACACTGTGGAGAAATGCCCGACAGACCACTGGAACATTATCTAACACAGTGCACAGTTACAAACCCATTAAGATTTCAACTTAGATTCAACAGAGCAGAAGAAGTTGTTAAACACATATGGCAAAATCTTACTGAAGCGACCATACGAGTCATAAATACTCATACTCCGCCCAAGTAAAACAGAAACAAGCCACACTTAGTGGACCAGCCTGAGGCTTAGGGCCCGCGCAGGAATATTCCTGCGAAAAAATAATTACCCTCATGACCTCAGTTTTCTGGGTAAACGTCCAATAACCATTTTTCACACCGCGTCTTAAGACAGTTTAGTTCATCCTACAATGCATCACAGTTCTCTTTTTAATTGTTCTCATTACTGCTGCACCAACAAACATTGATAGGAATGAACCAATATATATATATTGCCAAGTCGCTGACGTATATCAGGAAGAGGATGAGCTCTAGTACCAGCCCTTGTGGTACTCTACTCATTACCAAGCTCCATTCTCAGACCTTCCCTCTCACTGGCCCTTTGTCTCCTTCCTGAAAGGTATTCCCTACACTCACTTTACGTGTACTTAGGAGTGTGTTGTGGTGATGGCTGGCTGTACCTGTTAAACAGCTTTGGCGGAGACCTGGACGCCCCAGTGTGGCGTTGGTCAGGGCTCACCCTGAGTGTGGCAGTGTGGCATTATCTACTTGTGCTACGGACTGTGAGTGTGTCATATCCTCCTTCTTATTTCTGAGTAGCAGCACTTGAGCGCGTCAGTGGCGTCTTCACCACAACACACTCTGCTTGTGGGTTTACAACCAGCTCCCCAAGCTGTACTGGGTGCACAGGGGCGACTGTGGAGTGTCCAGATAATAAACAGTAGCCTGTTTATGTTTTGTTAGTGTGGAGAGTATAGGGGGAGAGAGTGGACACGAGTTGGTTCTTGCTTAATCTTACAAGAATGGTCTCTCACGTTGTCTTGAGTGTGTCAGTGGTGGTGCGGGTGTGTCGTGGTGTTGTCTGAGTGTGTCAGTGCTCGTGTGGGGTGTTGTGGTGTTGTCTGAGTGTGTCAGTGGTGGAGTGGGTGTGTTGTCAGTGGTGGAGTGGGTGTGTGGTGCACCCCCCCCCCCCCAGGCTGTGCCCACTGTCTGCCTCCTTGACAACATTCTATGAACAGAGGAAGCTGGGGACTCCCTAGTGTGTGTGGCATAACCAAGGCTAGGGACTCCCTAGTGTGTGTGTGTGGCATAACCAAGGCTGGGGACTCCCTAGTGTGGCATAACCAAGGCTGGGGACTCCCTAGTGTGGCATAACCAAGGCTGGGGACTCCCTAGTGTGGCATAACCAAGGCTGGGGACTCCCTAGTGTGGCATAACCAAGGCTGGGGACTCCCTAGTGTGGCATAACCAAGGCTGGGGACTCCCTAGTGTGTGTGTGTGGCATAACCAAGGCTGGAGACTCCCTAGTGTGTGTGTGTGGCATAACCAAGGCTGGGGACTCCCTAGTGTGTGGCATAACCAAGGCTGGGGACTCCCTAGTGTGTGGCATAACCAAGGCTGGGGACTCCCTAGTGTGGCATAACCAATGCTGGGGACTCCCTAGTGTGGCATAACCAAGGCTGGGGACTCCCTAGAGTGTGTGGCATAACCAAGGCTGGGGACTCCCTAGTGTGTGTGTGTACTCACCTAGTTGTGTTTGCGGGGGTTGAGCTCTGGCTCTTTGGTCGTGTGTGTGTGTGTGTGTGTGTGTGTGTGTGTGTGTGTGTGTGTGTGTGTGTGTGTGTGGCTGGCATAACCAAGGCTGGGGACTCCCTAGTGTGTGTGTGTGGCATAACCAAGGCTGGGGACTCCCTAGTGTGTGTGTGTGTGGCATAACCAAGGCTGGGGACTCCCTAATGTGTGTGTGTGTGTGTGTGGCATAACCAAGGCTGGGGACTCCCTAGTGTGTGTGTGTGGCATAACCAAGGCTGGGGACTCCCTAGTGTGTGTGGCATAACCAAGGCTGGGGACTCCCTAGTGTGTGTGTGTGTGGCATAACCAAGGCTGGGGACTCCCTAGTGTGTGTGTGGCATAACCAAGGCTGGGGACTCCCTAGTGTGTGTGTGTGGCATAACCAAGGCTGGGGACTCCCTAGTGTGTGTGGCATAACCAAGGCTGGGGACTCCCTAGTGTGTGTGTGTGGCATAACCAAGGCTGGGGACTCCCTAGTGTGTGTGTGTGGCATAACCAAGGCTGGGGACTCCCTAGTGTGTGGCATAACCAAGGCTGGGGACTCCCTAGTGTGGCATAACCAAGGCTGGGGACTCCCTAGTGTGGCATAACCAAGGCTGGGGACTCCCTAGAGTGTGTGGCATAACCAAGGCTGGGGACTCCCTAGTGTGTGTGTGTGTGTGTGTGTGTGTGTGTGTGTGTGTGTGTGTGTGTGTGTGTGTGTGTGTGTGTGTGTGGCATAACCAAGGCTGGGGACTCCCTAGTGTGTGTGTGGCATAACCAAGGCTGGGGACTCCCTAGTGTGTGTGTGTGTGGCATAACCAAGGCTGGGGACTCCCTAATGTGTGTGTGTGTGTGTGTGTGTGGCATAACCAAGGCTGGGGACTCCCTAGAGTGTGTGTGTGTGGCATAACCAAGCTACTGGGGGCGGGGGGAGCGCTCTTATAGGGAGCGTTATAGTGAATATAATTTCCTGAAGATGACTGTTAAGATGTTTGTTAGCGTGCCGGGGGGGGGAGGGGGGGGGGGCATATAAAGGCGCATATGTGACCTAGTGCCGCCCTCCCCCTCCTGCCCCCCCCCGTTCTTTCACTTCTTGTGCTAGTATACCAGCTCCTTGTGCTAGTATACCAGCTCCTTGTGCTAGTATACCAGCTCCTTGTGCTAGTATACCAGCTCCTTGTGCTAGTATACCAGCTCCTTGTGCTAGTATACCAGCTCCTTGTGCTAGTATACCAGCTCCTTGTGCTAGTATACCAGCTCCTTGTGCTAGTATACCAGCTCCTTGTGCTAGTATACCAGCTCCTTGTGCTAGTATACCAGCTCCTTGTGCTAGTATACCAGCTCCTTGTGCTAGTATACCAGCTCCTTGTGCTAGTATACCAGCTCCTTGTGCTAGTATACCAGCTCCTTGTGCTAGTATACCAGCTCCTTGTGCTAGTATACCAACTCCTTGTGCTAGTATACCAGCTCCTTGTGCTAGTATCCCAGCTCCTTGTCCTCGTATCCCAGCTCCTTGTCCTAGTATCCCAGCTCCTTGTCCTCGTATCCCAGCTCCTTGTCCTCGTATCCCAGCTCCTTGTCCTCGTATCCCAGCTCCTTGTCCTCGTATCCCAGCTCCTTGTCCTCGTATACCAGCTCCTTGTCCTCGTATACCAGCTCCTTGTCCTCGTACCCCAGCTCCTTGTCCTCGTACCTCGGCTCCTTGTCCTCGTACCTCGGCTCCTTGTCCTCGTACCCCGGCTCCTTGTCCTCGTACCCCGGCTCCTTGTCCTCGTACCCCGGCTCCTTGTCCTCGTATACCAGCTCCTTGTCCTCGTATACCAGCTCCTTGTCCTCGTATTCCAGCTCCTTGTCCTCGTATTCCAGCTCCTTGTCCTCGTATTCCAGCTCCTTGTCCTCGTATTCCAGCTCCTTGTCCTCGTACCCCAGCTCCTTGTCCTCGTATCCCAGCTCAGCGCTACATAGCCATACCGGCTTATCGCTTATTCCTAATGATTACCTCACTTTACCAATAGAGTGTATTGAACAGTAAGATACTCGAGCACGCACGCACGCGCGCGCGCGCGCGCACACACACACACACACACACACACACACACACACACACACACACACACACACACACACACACACACACACACACACACACCAATCGGAGGTGAGACCTCCGATTGGCGTGAAGTCACCAGTGGGGTCCCACAGGGCTCTGTACTCGGTCCTATCTTGTTTCTGATATATGTAAATGATCTCCCGGAGGGTATCGATTCATTTCTCTCAATGTTTGCGGACGATGCTAAAATTATGAGAAGGATTAAAACAGAAGAGGACTGTTTGAGGCTTCAAGAAGACCTAGACAAGCTGAAGGAATGGTCGAACAAATGGTTGTTAGAGTTTAACCCAACCAAATGTAATGTAATGAAGATAGGTGTAGGGAGCAGGAGGCCAGATACAAGGTATCATCTGGGAGAGGAAATTCTTCAGGAGTCAGAGAAGGAAAAAGACTTGGGGGTTGATATCACGCCAGACCTGTCTCCTGCAGCACATATCAAGCGGATAACATCAGCGGCATATGCCAGGCTGGCCAACATACGAACGGCATTCAGAAACTTGTGTAAAGAATCATTCAGAACTTTGTATACCACATATGTCAGGCCAATCCTGGAGTATGCAGCCCCAGCATGGAGTCCATATCTAGTCAAGGATAAGACTAAACTGGAAAAGGTTCAAAGGTTTGCCACCAGACTAGTACCCGAGCTGAGAGGTATGAGCTACGAGGAGAGACTACGGGAATTAAACCTCACTTCGCTGGAAGACAGAAGAGTTAGGGGGGACATGATCACCACATTCAAGATTCTGAAGGGGATTGATAGGGTAGATAAAGACAGTCTATTTAACACAAGGGGCACACGTACTAGGGGACACAGGTGGAAACTGAGTGCCCAAATGAGCCACAGAGATATTAGAAAGAACTTTTTTAGTGTCAGAGTGGTTGACAAATGGAATGCATTAGGAAGTGATGTGGTGGAGGCTGACTCCATACACAGTTTCAAGTGTAGATATGACAGAGCCCGATAGGCTCAGGAATCTGTACACCTGTTGATTGACGGTTGAGAGGCGGGACCAAAGAGCCAGAGCTCAACCCCCGCAAACACAACTAGGTGAGTTCAACTAGGTGAGTACACACACACACACACGCACGCGCGCACACGCACAAACCCATACGAATTCAGTCACGAGCGGTGAACAAACTCTCGCTTGATGAAAGAGCCGCTTTCTCAAGCGTTGAACGAGCAGAGGACGTGAGGGTGTGTGTGTGTGTGTGTGTGTGTGTGTGTGTGTGTGTGTGTGTGTGTGTGTGGAGCAGCTCCTTGACACATCCTGGAGGACAAGAGTGTGTCCTGTCACTTGCAGCTCCGCGATCTGGCGAGCACAGGTACCGCTTTGGCATACTTCCGTCTGTCCTGTTATTGGTCTCTCTCTCACTCTCACTCTCACTTTCTCACTCTCCCCCAGCATGACCCCAGCCAACACATCACTATAATAAACATTATGTACTCTTTTATATATATATGTCGTACCTAGTAGCCAGAACTCACTTCTCAGCCTACTATTCAAGGCCCGATTTGCCTAATAAGCCAAGTTTTCCTGAATTGATATATTTTCTCTAATTTTTTTCTTATGAAATGATAAAGCTACCCATTTCATTATGTATGACGTGAGTTTTTTTGTATTGGAGTTAAAATTAACGTAGATATATGACCAAACCTAACCAACCCTACCTAACCTAACCTATCTTTATAGGTTTGGTTGGGTTAGGTAGCCAAAAAAGTTAGGTTAGGTAGGTTAGGTAGTCGAAAAAACATTAATTCATGAAAACTTGGCTTATTAGGCAAATCGGGCCTTGCATAGTAGGCTGAGAAGTGCGTTCTGGCTACTAGGTACGATATATATATATATATATATATATATATATATATATATATATATATATATATATATATATATATATATATATATATATATATATATATTGTGTGTGTGTACTCACCTATTTGTACTCATCTATTTGTGCTTGCGGGGGTTGAGCTTTGTCTCTTTGGTCCCGCCTCTCAACCGTCAATCAACTGGTGTACAGATTCCTGAGCCTACTGGGCTCTATCATATCTACATTTGGAACTGTGTATGGAGTCAGCCTCCACCACATCACTGCCTAATGCGTTCCATTCGTTAACTACTCTGACACTGAAAAAGTTCCTTCTAACGTCTCTGTGACTCGTGTGTGTGTGTGTGTGTGTGTGTGTGTGTGTGTGTGTGTGTGTGTGTGTGTGTGTGTACCTGTAGGGTGAAGCTTCAGTTCTTGGACCCCGCCTTTCTTGCCTCTAGTTTCGGGCAATGATTCCAGACCAATTTTGAAATCGTGAAGTTGGCTTCTCTCACCTGCTCCTTTATTTCATTCCAGTGTTCTATTTTTATGCCAAAAAAACAATAGGATTCGTAAAACATTTAAGACATCAGTTACATAACCTCGAGGTATGAACTTTCGCAGCTGATAACCTGCTTAATTAAACACGGCCGCCAGGACGAAAGATGTACCGGTTTCGCCAAGGCTTGCATAAATGTTTGATGAGTTGTGTGGCAGGTATGTAGATGGACCACACGTCCAACCCTGCCCCCCCCCATCCTACCTTAAATGGCGCCGACCTCACACTGGACATCTGTTCACAATGTGTAGCTAAATAGTCGTAATGGCTTGGCGCTTTCCCCGTGATAGTTCCCTCTCTCTCACTTCCTGTCTTTACTGACCGTCGAGGACGACTGGTCGAGGACGACCGGTCGACTTGGAAATGGTTAAAACCGGGACAGTTAAATACTTTTTTAAGAGCTTTGACGTCACGTGTTGCCTCAGAGGTCAAATTCTCAGCTTAGTGACACACATACAGCTTTTAGAATGGTGATATAAGTTTATATTTGCACTGTAGAAATGACATTTTTCACTATTTTGTTTTTTTGGATTGTGTGGTGGCAGCGCTGTGTGTGTGTGGTAGCCAGCTGTGAGTATGTGTATGTGTGAGATAGCCAGCTGTTGTGTGAACCAGCTGGGCTATAATAACCAGCTATACACAACTATACACCGGGCTGGAGAATCAACACAGTACACAGATGTTTTGGATTCGCCAAAACAGGCAAAAAAGGCGATTGTTGACTTAATAAACATTGAGCCAATGTTGATGAGGCGAGGAGGAGGCTGGAGGGGATGGGATGATTCACTGATGCTCGGTGCGTCTCACCAGCATCCCCTCCACAGGATGCTGCTGGGAGATACAATGGACCATCTGTGGTCTGGGAGATGATCTCCATCTTTGAGCCCAACTCTTAAGGAGTTAATTATACTAATTTTGGAAGCATCATTTTATCATGATATTCTTACAATGACTATAACTATAAGAATAATTACAATTCAGTTATAGTGATAGACGTTATGACTTATAGTGCATTGTATTTCGGTCGTATACGTCAAAATACGATGTAATATTGGAGTTGGGAGGTTGTGAATAAAGTAACTGAATAAAAGTAACTGTGTAGAGATACACACACATAATGTACATAGTCTGGCTCACTCAATATATTACTTCTATTATTATGAATATTAGATTACTAGTAATCTCTCTCTCTCTCTCTCTCCATCCAAAAAAGGTTTGATCTTGTGACTGCCTCTCTGGCCGACACGACTCATAGGGAGATATGGAAGGGACTTTCTGAAAGATATGATTCGCGTCCCCCCCCAGGAGGGTTTTGACAGATAAGGCGACCCGCTGTTGCTGCTGCTGCTGCTGCTGCTGCTGCTGCTGCTATTGTTGATGTGGTTAAGGGAGAAGGTTGGCGGAGGGAGGCGGGGGGACCTGAGCAAAGTGGAATTCAAATGGCCAGGAAGAGATGGCAGATAAGAGGTGGCAGTCAACACAAGATGTGACGATCAGATATAAAGATTCTCTAACTTGGAAAAGTGATAGATGGGTGAAGGAAGTAGCAGGGGAGGGGGGGAGAGAGGGAGGGAGGGGGTGGAGAGAGAGAGAGAGAGGGAGGGAGGGAGGGAGGGAGGGAGGGAGGAGAGGGAGGGAGGAGAGAGAGTATGGGCTCTGACAGCTACCGGAAACGGAATTGGGGGGGGGGGTGTATTGAGAAATTCCGTAGCTTGATATAGTGCACAACCTGCCTCGTGGTCGTGGCCTTGTCACAGGGGTGCGGATTCCATGCCGGTGCTGCATATTCAAATATTGGTGTAACAACTGTGTGTGTTGTCTTAAGGGAGTCCTAATTTAGGTTTCTAAACGATGTTCTTACATTTGCCTCCATCCCGTATGCCGCTGGTGTCACCCTGTTTGTGTGCGCGCCTCTCATGTGTGTCGGAATTACATCCAATCCAAAATATTTCTGTACGACTCAAGTAGTAGGTGTGGATGCCTTCTGGTCACCTCTCTTTCTTCCCCCATCTTCATTACCTTACACTTGCTGAGGTTAAAATCCATCAACCATTTGTGTGACCACTCCTGGCGTTTGTCCAAGTCCTCCCGTAACTTCCTGTAGTCTTCCTCTGTTTTTACATTCCTCATCAGCTTTGGGTGATCTGAAAACATGGACACGTCTTAGCTCAATCCGCTGGGAAGGTCGTTCACGTGAATTAGGAAGAGTATAGTGGTCCCAAGACCCAGTCTCGTGGGACTCCCGGCTTCCCCACCCATCCCTACCCACTTGTTACATTCCTGTAGCTGGACACTTCCTCTGACTTTGATCCTTTGGTTTCTGTTCTTCAGGCACTTCCTTGCCCAATTCACTCATTTCTCAGTGTTGCCAGCCTGTACACCAGCCTGTACACCAGCCTGTACACCAGCCTGTATACCAGCCTGTAAACCAGCCTGTACACCAGCCTGTACACCAGCCTGTACACCAGCCTGTACACCAGCCTGTATACCAGCCTGTAAACCAGCCTGTATACCAGCCTGTACACCAGCCTGTACACCAGCCTGTACACCAGCCTGTATACCAGCCTGTAAACCAGCCTGTACACCAGCCTGTACACCAGCCTGTACACCAGCCTGTACACCAGCCTGTACACCAGCCTGTACACCAGCCTGTACACCAGCCTGTATACCAGCCTGTAAACCAGCCTGTACACCAGCCTGTACACCAGCCTGTACACCAGTCTTTCATTGGGAATAGTGTCACATAGTTTTTTGACAATTTAGAAAAAAATACAGTCTATCCAACCTTCCCCCTCCCCCCGTCTGACGTTAGTAACACTGTCATAGAACTCCAAGTTTGTCAGTCCCAATTTTCCCGTGTTCGACGACCATGTTGACCTTTGGGGGTCATAGTTGGTCGCCTCCAGATGCTCCACTGTTCTTATCCTCACGACTTTCTCCGACACTTGACACACAACACTCACCAACGACAGTGCTCTGTAACTTAGTGCCTCCTGTCTGTGGTAGCCAGCTGTGGCTACTGACCAACCTATGTCCGCTCCCTACCTCAGACCATTTACCCTACAAAGGCATTAATTTGTAGGGTAATTTGTCTCTCTCATCCTTCCCATCCTCTCTTTTTTGGTCTAATAATGGGACTAAGTTTCTATTTTTTTCTAGATTTCTGGGAGATTTCCTGTGTCAATTGTTTTGTTAAAAATTGTAGATAGGAGGTGGAGCCTCCGTGTTAGAGTAGGTCTGGCCCCATGGATGTTGTGACATCTGGTTCCTTCAGGTGTTCTTGACTTTTTGTATAGTGGCTACCATGTCATCCATTGTTTCTTCTAGCTTTTCATCTCCCATCAATGGGCCCCATGGTAGTTAAGGGCGGGGTGTTGCCCCCCCCCCATCCTTATCATTACCTTTCACCTCCCTTTCTCATCCTCTCTAGAAAACGCACCTAAATCCCCCCTCCCCCCCCCCCCCTACCCTGGGGCGACTCGCCCGTCTAGCCCTCCAAGGGGACCGTCTTCACTTCTCCCCCTCTCCACCAGACCCCCCCCCCACCCTCCCCCACTCACGCCTCCAGCCCCCACTCGACCCCCCCTCCATCTGTTGGGTGTTAGGAGTAACGAACCACGTAATCACCTTGTTGCAGCTTCTGAATAAGTCACCTGGTGTTTGTCACCCCCCCCCTCCTCTCTCTCTCTCTTCCATCCTTTCTATCCCCTCCCTCTCTACATTCGCTCTCCCTCTTCATCTTCCCTTCCCTTCTCCCTGTCTTGCCCCCTTCCCACTCTCTCTCTCTCCCCTATCCCCAGACTCCTGTTTCACCTTCTCCTTCCCATCCTCAATTCATCTCCCTTCTCAATCCCCTTCCTTACACCCCCCCCTTCTCATCTCTTCCTCCTTATCATTCTCCATCTCCTCTTCTCTTCCCTTTCTCCCTTTCCCTTTTTTTCTTTCTCTTAGTCTACGCCCTTCAATTCCTTCCACTTTTCTTCCCAGACAGAGTGAAGCAACAAGATGCTCGACTAAATACATCAGCGCAAAAATCCAACACGGAACGATGGACATTAACTGGATAAGTTTAGATTGAGGAAAGCCTTGGGTAAATACTGGTTTGTGGGCCATTGACTTGTCGGGGACAGTATCCCGGGGGTAGCAACGTGGGTAATTGTTTCAAGCGTAGGTTTGACATATTTATGAATGAGTTTGGGGTGGATGTGATAAAGTGCTACTGAGCAGATAGGCAATCTATCTATCTATCTCTCTCTCTCTCTCTCTCTCTCTCTCTCTCTCTCTCTCTCTCTCTCTCTCTCTCTCTCTCTCTCTCTCTCTCTCTCTCTCTCTCTCTCTCTCTTCCCTTCCGGTATCGTCTCCCCTTCCATCCCCCCCTCCCCCCCCACCATCACAATAGTCTCTCACATCTCCAGACCAAATCCTTTGATGACGTCAGCGAAGGAGCAAAATATCTGAAAAAGAAAACGGAGAATCGAGTTTAAAATAACCTATGTTTATATAAAAATTCGTTATGTCATTAATCTTACTTACCTAGCAATACTTACCTATTAGTAACTATGGGAGAGTGAGGTGTAGGCTCCTCATGCAGCCTACTGAGGCTCCATGAGGCTACATTGATTTTTTTTTTATTGTTCCCTCTGTTCCATTGATTTTAACGAATCTAGTTCCTCCAGGTGCTTTTTTTTTACCTATTCTACAATGACTATAGCGCTACACAATGTTTCTTTCAGCTTTGCATCTCACAACCTTGGGCTCCACAGTGCTCTATTGTTAAGACCTCCTGAACTATTTCATTATATTCCTCACATATCGCCGATGATTTTCTGTGAGCATTCTTTCTTGTCTGTTTAATTTTATGGTCTGTCATTGTTGTTTCTCTGTAGAGCAGCTTTGGTTAGCCCGTAGGTATTGCGTTATGTTATTTTGTTATTTTATGTTATGTTATTTTCAAATTGTCTTTAAACTTCTCTCCCGACTCTGCTGTATTCATTTCTGGCTCTTTTTAATGCCCCTGTTATCTTCTTTTCCTTGTTCTCACTCCTTTTTCTACGCCTTTTTTAGGACCTGTTTAGTTTCCCTGCATTGTCTATGGAACCAGGACTTGACTTTTCTTGTTCACACCACCCAACATGAAGTTGAACTTCTCTGTTGCAGCTGCACATTTCTCAGCAATGAAGTCAATCATCTCATTTGCTGTTTCCCGGTCCAGTTCTTTTGCCCATTACTCTCTATTCAGAGTGTAATGGGCAAAAGTTCATTGTTCAAGATATAGTCTTTGTTCAAGACTATGTATTTAGTCCTGGACTATATTCAAGACTATGTATTTAGTCCTGGACTATGTTTAAGACTAAAGTATACTTGCTGGTTGGTCACTGGCGACACAGAAAATATAAAACTATGACAGAGGCTTAATAGCCCTTGAGAGGTTGATTGGCCTTTAAGCCGAGCAGCAAGCCTGCTGGTGGGTGAGTAAGGTATTGTGGAGGGCCTAGTGACCATCCCGGGCTGAAGATGAATGACACAGCTTGAGGATCTATCTTGAGGTTATCTTGAGATGATTTCGGGGCTTTAGTGTCCCCTCGGCCCGGTCCTCGACCAGGCCTCCACCCCCAGGAAGCAGCCCGTGACAGCTGACTAACTCCCGGGTACCTATTTACTGCTAGGTAACAGGGGCATTCAGGATGAAGAAACTTTGCCCATTTGTTTCTGCCTCGTGCGGGAATCGAACCCGCGCCACAGGATTACGAGTCCTGCGCGCTATCCACCAGGCTACGAGGCCCCCCCTACGAGGATAACGACTACTAGATAATGAGGGAACTGGGGTGACCTTCCTGGCGCATTATTAGTCTCCAGATAACCACCTAATTAATTATCTAACGTTGGTGATTGATAGTTGTGTGCGTGTGTGCACGCGCGGACAAGTGCCTGTCTGTTAATGACTCCAGGACCGTGAGGTTTAGTTCGTTATGTCCGCTCACAGACTTTGTTTTACCTGTTAGGTAAAGTTTTAACTATTCTGACGTTCGAATGTTTACGTCTCTGGCCTTGAAGATGTGGGTGGAGGTGGCTTCCACTACTGCCTCTTTAAGTATATTTCCACTTGGTGACTTGTACAAAGGGGAGTTATATTTGACTAATACATACCTTTTTTAACGGATTACCTGGGGTATACCTGGAGTGGATTCTGAGTTGTTCTGCCTCCCAAGCCTGGCCTAGACCAGGCTTGTCTTGTGATAAAGTGGTCTAACAGGCTGTTGTTGCTTGCAGCGGCCCACAAGCCAATATATCCACTACAGCCTTCTGGGTCCAGCACTTCCTGTGCAGAAACTATATCATTTTTTTCTTGAACATGTCCACGTTTATTCCGGCAATAGTTTGCTGGAACAATACCGAATAGCCGTCGACCTCTGATGTTCATACTGTGTTCTGGTTTTGCCTGTGGCACCTCAACTGTTCACTGGCACTCTTCTGCATTTCCAACCATGTCGTTAGCTCCAGTATGTTTTTTTCTGTGCAAATTTGAGACCTGGCCTTCCGTGTGTGTGTGTGTGTGTGTGTATATATATATATATATATATATATATATATATATATATATATATATATATATATATATATATATATATATATATATATATATATATATATATATAATAATAATATGGAAGGATCTGTCTAGATCTCTAGACAGGAGCTCTAGCTGTTTTGAGAGCTTTGAGACGATCCCAATAATTTGTTTTATAGTGTCTATGCGTACCTTGAGGTGCTTCCGGGGCTTAGCGTCCCCGCGGCCCGGTCGTCGACCAGGCCTCCTGGTTGCCGGACTGATCAACCAGGCTGTTGGACGCGGCTGCTCGCAGCCTGACGTAAGAGTCACAGCCTGGTTGATCAGGTGCCGTATATGTTCTCTTTATTTCCTCTATTTCAGCAATCTCTCTCTCTCTCTCTCTCCTGCTCTGAGGAGAGAAGCGAGTACCGAGGAGTACTTCAGGCGAGACACCACAAGTGGCTTGATCAGAAGGAGCACTGTGGTGGAATTTCTTTGATTTGAAGGTTCTCATAATCCATCCTATCATCCTCGTAGCACCTCGGAGCTCATACACTGTTCAGTAAGCAGAAAATAAGCCGCCATGTTTGAGGAAAGATGTACAGCTTTCGTAACTTGTTGCCTGAATGCTTGATTACTCCTAGACCTTGGCTGTGCTGCCACCATTCAATCACAAGTCGCTGGACTTGTGATCCTGTGGTCCCGGGTTCGATCCCGGGCGCCGACGAGAAACAATGGGCAGAGTTTCTTTCACCCTCAAGGTGAATCATCTCAAGATTACCCTATGCCCCTGTTACCTAGAAGTAAAATAGGTACCTGGGTGTTAGTCAGCTGTCACGGGCTGCTTCCTGGGGGTGGAGGCCTGGTCGAGGACCGGGCCGCGGGGACACTAAAGCCCCGAAATCATCTCGAGATAACCTCAAGATAACCATGTTGGGCACTGAATGCCATACCCACCAGTTGGATCACCCATGGGCGTAGGCACACGCGGGGCCTACCCACACTAGCACAGTTCATCTGTGTAACCAATACAGTCACTAACTGTCCACTGACGGACTAACCAAATGTCAACTGGGGCTCCAAGACTGACGTACACACCTGCGGGGGGGGGGGGGGGAGTGCCAACCTTCCCGTGTGGAGTGAACCTCATCCCACTCCTCTCTCTCTGGATGCCAGATCATAAATCGTGGCAGACTCATCCATCAGCTCCAAGCTGAAGTAATGGTGGATTAGAAGAGAAGGATTTTATCCCTGAGACATCTGGAGGACCAGCAGCAGCAGGAGGTGGTGGTGAAGGAGTAGCAGCAGCAGCAGTAGCAGCATCAGCAGCAGGAGGTGAAGGAGTAGCAGCAGCAGCAGCAGCAGGAGGTGGAGGTGAAGGAGTAGTAGCAGCAGCAGGAGGTGAAGGAGTAGCAGCAGCAGCAGGAGAAGGAGGAGGAGCAGTAGCAGCAGCAGGAGGAGGAGGAGGAGGAGGAGGAGCAGCAGCAGCAGCAGGAGGTGAAGGAGTAGGAGCAGCAGCAGCAGCAGCAGTAGTAACAGTAGCAGCAGGGTCAGAGGTAGAGGGCGGCGGGTGACAGGTTGGAGAAATGGATTGCTAGTAATCTTCACGCACGGGTCGTTACAAGACCACTAAAATAGGGTACCCGGCGGTGCCCGGGACAGTCTCTCTCTCTCTCTCTCTCTCTCTCTCTCTCTCTCTCTCTCTCTCTCTCTCTCTCTCTCTCTCTCTCTCTCTCTCTCTCTCTCTCTCTCTCTCCTCCCAACTGTAATACAATTGAGCCATTTAGAGAAATCTAACCTCACCCTGAATGATTTGGCAACCTATCTTATTACCAAGGATAAAATACCTGAAATCCTTGCACTATATCTATATTTATCTTCCAGTAGATAAACGACATATGAGATTAAGAAACAAGTAGTGTATTGTGAAGACTAATAATAAACAGCAGCTCCCCTATGACTGTAATATCTCCATTGCTCAAACAATTATTTATTAGTGATAAGACCTACCATTAATGTATAATGACATTCTGTAAATATATAGATCTTAAAATAGAACATTCTCTGTAACTAGCTGACGTTGTAATTACAAGGTGTGAAGGATAGATGAAATTGTTTATGTAATAATCTCCGTTGAGGTCTGATAAACACCTTTTGTGCCCTCTGTAATCCTTTTTGCACTACCGCACACAGGATGAGTATGGGGTGCACAATAAACTAGTCGCCTCGGAGGCAACAATCAATTAAATCAATTTCTCCCCCCCCCCCGAATAAACATTTCAATTTATATACTGAAGAAATCTAGGGACGCGGCCAGCCTCCTTTCGTCGATTCTGAGGGAGGCTTCGCTATCGGGTCTTGACCCCCCTGTTAATAGGACCAATAAGATCCACGTGAACCAGCCTATGTCAGTACCCTACCCTAGTCCATTCCCCCTGAAGAGTTGGATGAGGTTAGCTCCAAGTGACTTGCCTCTAACCTGGAACACACATTCTGAAGTGAGAGGGAGGGAGGGGTGAGAGGGAGGGAGAGGGGAAGAGGCAATAAAGACAGACTGTGAGACAGGGCAGGAAGATGCGGTAAGAATGGGAACACAGCATTTTTAAGTCTAATGTGTTTCACACACACACACACACACACACACACACACACACACACACACACACACACACACACACACACACACACACACACACACACAGTGTGAGTGTGTGTGTGTCTGTGTCGGGATCGTTATTATTATTGCAAACAATTATTGGGATCGTCTCAACAGGACAACAATATGTGTACCTGTTGTCCTGTAGCAGTTCTTCAAAGGTGACTGGCACCAATATGGGTAACAGGACAAGTGGGTCCTGAGACCCTCCACAACAAAGGCCTACGGGCTCACCATAGCCTGTGCTACTTGGAATTTTACATTCCAGGTAGCGAATCTTTAACAACTACTACTCCACAACAAGGCCACACACCCAGTGATGGCGCTCTTCTCAACATGGGTCGTATCTCGCATATTACCTTTACCTGGGCACTAGGAGACTCGAACTCTGGACCCTACGTGTGTAAGGTCGAAGCTTTGATCTGGGGTACAATATTGTCCAGTCCTCACGGCCTCTTCCAAGACAGGCCAGAGGTCAGAGCTGGAAGGTGTATGAAGATCCCGCCGATTGCAATTGGTGAAGCATTTAACCCCATTATTTTAATTGCTTATTTAAACTACTCGGCCCTGTTCAAATCAAATTGTACTTCTTGGAACGAAAACGAGAGATATCTCTTAATACACAACTTGGGAGATACTGGAAGAACGGGTTGCAATCCTGAACAATAAACTTAAAACATATTGGATTGAGAGACACGGCAGGAAGTGCAAAATAAACCCAGTGAGAAGTCTTACAGCACGAGTAGGGAAGACAGTGTAAACAGAGACCATCGAGTCTTCAGTGTCCTGCCAACACGTACAAGACACGTTCTTGGAACAACAGTGTAAGCTTTCAAGAGAATACAGAAGTTTCTTCTGGAGTTGCCAGATCAAGCTGGCTGTGATGGATGCGTGGCCCACACATCCGTCACAGAAGACGGCCACAGAGGCCAGGCAATAACCAGGGAAGCTGTGGGAGCAGAACAACTCTTAGAATTGAAATTGAAATAAATTTATTGATGTGTAAATACACAAAGGGACGAGATCTCTTGAGGTTATCTTGAGATGATTTCGGGGCTTTTTAGTGTCCCCGCGGCCCGGTCCTCGACCAGGGGCCAGATTCACGAAAGCGCTTACGCAAAAACTTACGAACCTGTACATCTTTTCTTAATCTTTGGCGACTTTGTTTACAATTATTAAACAGTTAATGAGCTCCGAAGCACCAGGAGGCTGTTTATAACAATAACAGTAGTTGATTGACAAGTTTTAATGCTTGCAAACTGTTTAATAAATGTAACAAAAGCCGTCAAAGATTGAGGAACGATGTACACGTTCGTAAGTGCTTGCGTAAGTGCTTTTGTGAATCTGGCCCCAGGCCTCGACCCCTAGGAAGCAGCCCGTGACAGCTGACCAACACCCAGGTACCTATTTTACTGCTAGGTAACAGGGGCATAGGGTGAAAGAAACTCTGCCCATTGTTTCTCGCCGACGCCCGGGATCAAACCCGGGACCACAGGATCACAAGTCCAGTGTGCTGTCCGCTTGGCCGACCCTGGCCAAAGGTCATTGACACCGAGGGGGGTATAAACAGCAGAACTAGCCAGCCGTTACAGAGGGGATTATTACACTCCCCCTTTGGTCCAGTGTGTGGTCTGTCGAGGCAGCAATCGGCAGCTAAACGACCAAAGGCTCCAGGAACTATTAGATAATTGCTGCGTTCCCATTCGTCGAGAAGGGCGTTTCCATTTTGCTTATCGAGCGTTTTATTGGCCGGTGTTGTCGTGATGTGTTTCGTGTCAATTAGGATAAAAGCACAACTCATTTGAGTAGAATTGTAAAAGTTGCGTCTCTCTCATGATCATCATTTTAAGTGAATAGCTTCTCGAATGGCAGCGTTTTGTTGATCAGCTGACTATGTAAACAAAGGGACACATCAGCTGACTAGGTAAACATTTGGACGCATCAGCTGACTATGTAAACAAAGGGACACATCAGCTGACTATGTAAACAAAGGGACACATCAGCTGACTAGGTAAACAAAGGGACACATCAGCTGACTATGTAAACAAAGGGACACATCAGCTGACTATGTAAACATGTGGACGCATCAGCTGACTATGTAAACAAAGGGACATATCAGCTGACTATGTTAGCATAGGGACACATCAGCTGACTATGTAAACATAGGAAGACATCAGCTGACTATGTAAACATGTGGACACATCAGGTGACTATGTAAACATAGGAAGACATCAGCTGACTATGTAAACATGTGGACACATCAGCTGACTATGTAAACATAGGAAGACATCAGCTGACTATGTAAACACAGGGGACGCATCAGCTGACTATGTAAACATGTGGACGCATCAGCTGACTATGTAAACAAAGGGACACATCAGCTGACTATGTAAACAAAGGGACACATCAGCTGACTATGTAAACAAAGGGACACATCAGCTGACTAGGTAAACATGTGGACGCATCAGCTGACTATGTAAACAAAGGGACATATCAGCTATGTAAGCATAGGGACACATCAGCTGACTATGTAAGCATAGGGACACATCAGCTGACTATGTAAACATAGGAAGACATCAGCTGACTATGTAAACATAGGAAGACATCAGCTGACTATGTAAACATAGGAAGACATCAGCTGACTATGTAAACATGTGGACACATCAGCTGACTATGTAAACATAGGAAGACATCAGCTGACTATGTAAACACAGGGGACGCATCAGCTGACTAAGTAAACATAAGGACACATCAGCTGACTATGTAAACATAGGGACGCATCAGCTGACTAAGTAAACATAGGGACGCATCAGCTGACTAAGTAAACATAGGGACACATCAGCTGACTAAGTAAACATAGGGACACATCAGCTGACTAAGTAAACATAGGGACACATCAGCTGACTAAGTAAACATAGGGACGCATCAGCTGACTAAGTAAACATAGGGACACATCAGCTGACTAAGTAAACATAGGGACGCATCAGCTGACTATGTAAACATGTGGACGCATCAGCTGACTAAGTAAACATAGGGACGCATCAGCTGACTAAGTAAACATAGGGACGCATCAGCTGACTAAGTAAACATAGGGACACATCAGCTGACTAAGTAAACATAGGGACACATCAGCTGACTAAGTAAACATAGGGACACATCAGCTGACTAAGTAAACACAGGGACGCATCAGCTGACTAAGTAAACATAGGGACGCATCAGCTGACTAAGTAAACATAGGGACACATCAGCTGACTAAGTAAACATAGGGACACATCAGCTGACTAAGTAAACATAGGGACGCATCAGCTGACTAAGTAAACATAGGGACACATCAGCTGACTAAGTAAACACAGGGACACATCAGCTGACTAAGTAAACATAGGGACACATCAGCTGACTAAGTAAACATAGGGACACATCAGCTGACTAAGTAAACATAAGGACACATCAGCTGACTATGTAAACAAAGGGACACATCAGCTGACTAAGTAAACATAAGGACACATCAGCTGACTAAGTAAACATAAGGACACATCAGCTGACTAAGTAAACACAGCGACGCATCAGCTGACTAAGTAAACACAGGGACACATCAGCTGACTAAGTAAACACAGGGACACATCAGCTGACTAAGTAAACATAGGGACACATCAGCTGACTAAGTAAACATAGGGACACATCAGCTGACTAAGTAAACATAGGGACACATCAGCTGACTAAGTAAACATAGGGACACATCAGCTGACTAAGTAAACAAAGGGACATATCAGCTGACTAAGTAAACATAGGGACACATCAGCTGACTAAGTAAACACAGGGACGCATCAGCTGACTAAATAAACACAGGGACGCATCAGCTGACTAAGTAAACATAAGGACACATCAGCTGACTATGTAAACATGTGGACGCATCAGCTGACTATGTAAACATGTGGACGCATCAGCTGACTAAGTAAACATAGGGACGCATCAGCTGACTAAGTAAACATAGGGACGCATCAGCTGACTAAGTAAACATAGGGACACATCAGCTGACTATGTAAACATGTGGACGCATCAGCTGACTAAGTAAACATAGGGACACATCAGCTGACTATGTAAACATGTGGACGCATCAGCTGACTAAGTAAACATAGGGACACATCAGCTGACCAGACAGCAATAATAAATCGGCTACTGATCTTGTAGACGTCAGCATTTTGTGTTGCGACATTGCAAGCGTCATCATTTTGTTGTGATCTCGCAGACGTCAGCAGCGTTTATTGGAACGTCGCAGACGTCAGCAGAACGCACCATCGCCGCTAATCAAGAACACTCTTATCGGCGACTCGCGGAAGAGAGTAATTAAGAGCCATTTCAGTCAAATTGCTGCAGTTCTTCGTGTCGGTGCGTGGTTAGCTGGCGAGGCGGTAGATGGCGCTCATGGCTTCTCTCATTGATCAGACCATCAGTGTTCTGTCGAATACGGTGTAGCGTACGTTGTAGGGGGGCGTAGCCCCCCTTTTTGAGTCTAACCCCCCTCCCCTCTCCCCTACAGTAACCCCAGCCCCCCACTATTTTACATACATAGTAAACTAAACCGCCACCATTGAGGAAAGATGTACTGGTTTCGTAAGGGGGGTTGGGGGGGGGAAGTGGTTGTATGGGGAATCCCAGTAGCGTCTGGGATCCTCTGGGGCGTAGGTTCGAACCCTCGTCACGGCCCTTGTGGATTTGTTCAAGTGCATCCCAGGTCTTGTAAGAGTCTCGAACGAGGGTCTCAAGTGTTGTCCTGCCCGAGGATAATAATTTTGATGTTCAGTAACAAACAAAATTGCATTTTTTTTTTACAAATGTTTAGTTGTATTTTAGCAAATGTTAATTTTTTTAAGGAAATCATTACAAAGTTAAAATTCACTTATATTTGCATTGTTCTTTATAGACATATATATGGAAAGACTATTAGGTTAGATGGACGCATTGTTGAACATTATATCCGGAGGCTGTGTGGCTGTGAATTATGTCATTATAGATCCGTAGTGTAAACATACTCACCCCCCCCCAGTATACTCACCCCCCTCCAGTATACTCACCAGCTCTTCCCAACCTCCACAAACAAAATCCCTCCACTCCCCCCCCCTCCTCCCACCCCCAACTCCCCTTCCCCCTCCCCCTCCCATAACCTCCCCCCACCCCCTACCTTTAGCGTGTTCAATAGTTCATTAAGGACCCCCGAAGACCGTAACTACTGCGTAGAAAACTGTAATGCGTCTTGTGATTGGTGCTTGGGGAGGGGGGGGGGGGAGGAGCAAGAGGCAAGGGGAGAAGTAGAATTAAGACAGGGGGAAGGTAAGTGAGAATGCAGAATATGAGAAAGAGGGGTGAGAGAGAGAGAAGTCTAATAGAGGGGGAAAGACGGATACAGATACGAGGAGAGGGTCAGAGAGAGAGAGAGAGAGAGAGAGAGAGAGAGAGAGAGAGAGAGAGAGAGAGAGAGAGAGAGAGAGAGAGAGAGGGGGGGGGTAAGAGGGGGAGGAAGAGAGTGAGAACATGGAGGATGGAGAGAGTGTGAGAGAGATTAAAGATAGTTCACTGTTAGAGAGGGAAGGCAGGAGAGGTAACAAGAGAGTAAGAGAGCGCGAAGGGAAACTGGGAGGAAATGGTAACAGGAAGGGTAGGCAAGAGAAGAAAATATGAGGGGAGGGTAAGGGAGAGGGGAGAGTAAGAGGGAAGGAGATGGTAAGAGGGGAGGATACAGCAGCACAACCCCGTCCACCACATGACCAGACAACCCAGGAGCTCCAGGAACTACTCAACACACAGTCACTAACCATCAGACTACAGCACCAAGCCACCAGGGTGTGGAACACCATCGTTATGTTACAGGACCCAATGTTACCAAGATTACTCAAAGACGAGACGCCCCGCTCCCACAGCTGGTGGCCCAAGATGAGACGCCCCGCTCCCACAGCTGGTGGCCCAAGATGAGACGCCCCGCTCCCACAGCTGGTGGCCCAAGATGAGACGCCCCGCTCCCACAGCTGGTGGCCCAAGATGAGACGCCCAGCTCCCACAGCTGGTGGCCCAAGATGAGACGCCCCCACTCCCACAGCTGGTGGCCCAAGATGAGACGCCCCGCTCCCACAGCTGGTGGCCCAAGATGAGACGCCCCGCTCCCACAGCTGGTGGCCCAAGATGAGACGCCCCGCTCCCACAGCTGGTGGCCCAAGATGAGACGCCCCCACTCTCACAGCTGGTGGCCCAAGATGAGACGCCCCGCTCCCACAGCTGGTGGCCCAAGATGAGACGCCCCCACTCTCACAGCTGGTGGCCCAAGATGAGACGCCCCGCTCCCACAGCTGGTGGCCCAAGATGAGACGCCCCCACTCTCACAGCTGGTGGCCCAAGATGAGACGCCCCGCTCCCACAGCTGGTGGCCCAAGATGAGACGCCCCCACTCTCACAGCTGGTGGCCCAAGATGAGACGCCCCGCTCCCACAGCTGGTGGCCCAAGATGAGACGCCCCGCTCCCACAGCTGGTGGCCCAAGATGAGACGCCCCGCTCCCACAGCTGGTGGCCCAAGATGAGACGCCCCGCTCCCACAGCTGGTGGCCCAAGATGAGACGCCCCGCTCCCACAGCTGGTGGCCCAAGATGAGACGCCCCGCTCCCACAGCTGGTGGCCCAAGATGAGACGCCCCCACTCTCACAGCTGGTGGCCCAAGATGAGACGCCCCGCTCCCACAGCTGGTGGCCCAAGATGAGACGCCCCCACTCTCACAGCTGGTGGCCCAAGATGAGACGCCCCGCTCCCACAGCTGGTGGCCCAAGATGAGACGCCCCGCTCCCACAGCTGGTGGCCCAAGATGAGACGCCCCGCTCCCACAGCTGGTGGCCCAAGATGAGACGCCCCGCTCCCACAGCTGGTGGCCCAAGATGAGACGCCCCCCCCACAGCTGGTGTGGGGAGTGAGGAGAATGAGAGAGAACCATAAAAGGTGGAATATAAAATGGATTGTTAACGGTAAGATGTGTGTGTTGGGGGGGGGGGGGGGAAGGTGAGGGGGGGGCGGGGGTTCCAACACGATTCCCAGGTGTTATATTTGAACATAATTGTAGCGAAATTAGTGCATGACCCCCCCCTCATCACCCCTTCCCCCCCTCTTCCCCCCTTCCCCCCCCCCCCTCTTCCCAGTCTCTCACGGTTTCCCGCCTCCCTCATTACTTCATTTCGCTATTCACATCCTTTCTTACCTTTCTCACGTTTATCTTATCTGCATCTCTCTCTCTCTCTCTCTCTCTCTCTCTCTCTCTCTCTCTCTCTCTCTCTCTCTCTCTCTCTCTCTCTCTCTCTCTCTCTCTGTGTTCTTGTTTACCTCTCTTACTCTGCCTTCACAGCTAAAGGGTCTTGACCCCCCCCCTCTCACCACAACACTGACCTTCCCCAACCACTGCCCCCCCCCACCCACCGCAACATGATCACTGACCTCCCTGAATGACCCCACCACAACATGGTGTCCCGGGATACAACACACACGCCTATAGCTTATATTACTGGTGCCGGACCATGAAGGCGCGACCGTGGACACACACATGGAGCCCGTACCTTGTCAAGCACAAGACGAAGCTGGAAAAAGTCCAAAGGTATGCCACTAGACTAGTCCCAGAACTAAGAGGCATGAGTTACGAGGAAAGGCTGTGGGAAATGCACCTTGCGACACTGGAAGACAGAAGAGTGAGGGGGAGACATGATCACTACCTACAAAATCCTCAGGGGAATTGACAGGGTAGACAAGGATAAACTATTCAACATTGGCGGTACACGAACAAGGGGACACAGGTGGAAACTGAGTACCCACATGAACCACAGAGACGTTAGAAGGAACTTTTTCAGTGTCAGAGTAGTTAACGGATGGAATGCATTAGGCAGTGATGTGATGGAGGCTGACTCCATACACAGTTTCAAGTGTAGATATGATAGAGCCCAGTAGGCTCAGGAATCTGTACACCAGTTGATTGACAGTTGAGAGGCGGGACCAAAGAGCCAAAGCTCAACCCCCGCAAGCACAACTAGGTGAGAACTAGGCGAGTACACACACACACACACACACACACACACACACACACACACACACACACACAACGTACTTGAACTCTCGATGCTCATTTGTCCGGGAATGGCTACCAGTTGAATCACAGCATCAGATTCCTCTCTCTGCAGGGAGTTGATCCAATCTCTCTCCAGAGAGAGAGAGAGAGAGAGAGAGAGAGAGAGAGAGAGAGAGAGAGAGAGAGAGAGAGAGAGAGAGAGAGAGAGAGACGGACACACTCTTCTCCACAACCCGTTGACCTATAATTGGATAATTCCAAGAGGTCGAGAACCTTTTATTGTGAATGGTCTTAAAATCTCCACCTCCAGGGGCGTCGGTCGTGGCTGATAAGAATTGATGGTATATAGTCAATTTCCCCTCGTGGCCGCCTCCCCCCCCCCCTCGCTGACCGCGTAGTAGAACGATAGCTTTATCAACATTCAGTTTTAGCAGGTAAACATTGATGTTGCTTGATCAACGCGAGCTATCAGGGGGGGAAAGCGTCAGGCCATTACGACTATATAGAACTGCGAAGGATGATTTGGGATGGGATGGGACGGGACGGGACGGGGGAAAGGAATGGTGCCAAAACGGTTGGACAGTCGGGGATTGAACGCCGACCTGCATGGAAGCAGGATTTCAACTGATTTTTTTTTTTTTTTTTTTTTTTTTGGTTAGGAAAGTCAACATTTTTCCATCGTAGTGTTATATTATGTTAATGTTTGGGGGCTTTATTTATTTGTGTTTATTGGAAAAAAAATCAGTTGATGGTTTCTTCTTCTGAGAATAGATTCTAAGTGGAAATATAATCTAGCATCGAAATTACTCTTTGAGAAATGATTTAAAGTGTTCTACCCTTAACCAAAAATATAATATTCTTCCAATTACAAGATTACTTTTCGTCACACGGGACTTGTCAATGATAATAAAAGAGATTTATCAGATTGTGATGAAATTGTATAGTTTTGATTTGTCGGGGCTTCCAATAATCAGATTTTGTCCATGTGCAAAATCAAAATTGGTCCATTCTCAACAACATAGAGAACAAGTTTGAGTCAGTAACTTTGTTCAGCTAAAAGAATAACTCGAATAAGGACATTTTTAGATCCTAACTTTGCCGCTGTTCATCCAAGTTTATATTTTCATTTAATGAGGTTTTATGCAATCTGTTTAAGGTTGCAAGGTCAAAAAAAAAAAGTGAAAATTCCTGAAATTCTATATTTTGTTATTATATTCCTGCTACATAGTCTCCCCTGGTGGGCGTTTTCTGTTCATAATGACTTATTTCTTTATAGTCCTTGGGGTTAATACCTTGGGATATTTCTTAAATATAAAAACTATTTTATACTCTTCAATATTGTTGTCTTGGCTCTAGATACAGCGTCTTCCTCTCCTTTATTTTATTTATACCGTTATACCTTTATTTACGATTTATTGACCCCAATTTTTTTTCTTTAGACCCCCCTAATTTTATTTTTTTTTCCTTCAAGGTTTTGATTTTCTTTCAGCATCTCACCAGAGGTAGATTTAGAGATGCTGTTAAATGGAAATTGTTGGCCAATTCGGGGGTGGGAAGGAGGTGGGAATTCATGAGTAGTTACTCATCTATTGTGAGTGATAAAGGAGCCCCCTGATTGTGGTGTCTTGTGAGGGGGCAACATTGTCTCCTCCTGCACCAGCTGGTTCCAGACACTCCACACCAATAATAATAATAATGATGATAATAATAATAATAATGTTATTAAGTAATGGTAACGTCGTCTTAGAGACATGTAAGTGTGGGTTTTTATCCCCATGTTATTATGTATCATAGTTAGAAATGATGTTATCATTTTGACCTTAATAAAGTCTTTGATTCAGTACCGCTCGAGAGGCTGAACAGGGTGGTTAAGGCTACGGGAGCAGTTAGCATCAGTGGGGGGAGGGGGGGTTATCTGCGGTCAGAGTGCAGGAGTGTGACTATCGGCGTGCACTATAACGAGACCTTCCTTGTTCATAGTATGTATCAATGACCTATAAATGTTGGTGTGAAAATTAGTGCGACACGAAAATTGGGCGAATAGCAAATTGGAATGAGGACTCTGCATAACTCAAGACATTGTAAACCTTGACAGAAAAGTGAGAGATGAAAAGGGGTTGATAAGTGCCAAGTCCTGAACTTGGGGAAATGACTCCTGTGCCGTCGTACGGAGGAGCGGTGCAGCTCTGGGTAAATATGAGATGTGACAGAAACTTGAGTCATGACTGACAGTGAGTGACCATAGACCAAGGCAGCAATGTACCCATTCGCGTCATTAATCAAACACAATGACCGGGTCACCATATTACAGAACGCACATAGATTACCTTGAGAGAAGCCAACGTAGACTAACCAGACTGACCTCTGGTGACAGGTAGAGCCCTCACACGCGGGTCTGTATTCCTTGTAGCCCGAGGAGAGCCGTGACCGGGGTCTTAGAGAGGCTGACGGATACCAAGCCGGAGGTACTAGCAAGGCCTTGAAGCTATCAGCCCAGGCCAGAATCCCTAACAGTGTAAGCTAGAGAATGTCAGTTAGGAAGTATATAGGGGAAAAATGGTGGTTTGACTAATATGCTTAGTCAAACCAGATATAAGAGGGCAGATGGTCGATCAACATCACAGTCACGTGGTGGAGCGGTCACTCCTGATTGGTTGATCAAGATTAGACCAGCCAAAGGGTGGCACGGGCACGAATAGCCCGTAAGTGGAGGCTCGAAAGGGATAACTCCTTGTTAGATGGCTTTATTCTTATCCACTCGATTCCTAAACTCCTCCACACTCTCCCATACAACCCGTCTCCTCACAGGCCACTCAAAGGACTCATTCCACACGCCATTAAGACAGCACACTCCACACAGTTCCCCCCAAAAAACCCACATCCCACACACACTCCCCGCATTAAACGCACGTCCCCCTCCCCCCCCCCCCCACACACACACTCCTAAAAAAAACCACACACACACACACACTGCACACTCCCCAATAAACACACATTATTCTCCTCTCTACTCCATAAAAAATGAAACCCGGGCAGCAAAGCGCTCATGTAGCAGCATGTAGCGCCATGTAGCGCGACCTCCAGCAAGGCTCACACATAGCACCACATAGCGCGCTATCAACAAGTGGAGGAGACCTCAAGACGCCATCTTGTCCAGTGACGTCACGCCCACTACGCCAGCGGCTGACGAACGCACCTCCGTGACGCCACAAGGATAAAATGACGCAATAATCCGTCTCCGTCTTGCAATCTTCCATCCTTATTGACTGCTGGAGGTGCTTCAGAGAGAGGGAGGGAGGGAGGGGAATAGGGGCGGGGGGGAGGAGGGAAGGAGCAGAGGAGAGGAGAGGAGAGGGGAGAGAAGAAAGGAGAGAGAAGAAAGACTGGATAAATGTAGCAATTAAGGGAATTCGTCAAGTGAGGTAATAAGACAGGAGGGAGGAGAAAATATGCCATGATTAATATGCTAATTAATAGCGATCGTGAGAGGGGCGTAGGGGAGGGAGAGAGGGAGAGGGAGAGAGAGAGGGAGAGAGAGAGGGAGAGAGAGAGGGAGAGAGAGAGGGAGAGAGAGAGGGAGAGAGAGAGGGAGAGAGAGAGGGAGAGAGAGAGGTAGAGGGAGAGGGAGAGGGAGAGGGAGAGAGAGAGAGAGGGAGAGAGAGAGAGAGAGACAGAGAGAGAGAAAGAGAGACTGCTCTTGCAAAATAAACTCATTAGTTAGGCGTGAGAAAGAGCCTAGTAGTGTCAAGTCAAAGGGATTTGAGGTACGGAGGTTTACTGACAGCAATAGCCAGTAGCGAGGGTTCCCGCACCTCAAGGGACCATCTTCAGGACACGCTCTGATCCCTTTCACTCAAAGGATCAAAGTCCAAATCCAATTGCCTGTGCCACACACAGAGTTCGACTCTAATAAGGGCTGCTCCCACCCATTCCATTTACAGATCCACAATTACCTGTAAACACGTTGGGACTTAAATTGTCGTATCTTATGCGTTAACTTTGTAAAGTAGTCGTCAAAATCCTCACAGATTACGGTAAACAAGGTAGCAAAACAAACAGAAATGGCAGAACAAGGGAGAAGGGAACATTTTGGGCAAGTGGAACCCCCTTATGTGGTGTTGAGGGGAAAGATTAAAGCCCTCTAAGGCTTGCTATAACCGGATCCGGATACCCTCGTTTAAAAGGTAATGGAGTTTGAATCTGCTTTGGATTGGTGTGCGTGTGTGTGAAATATATATCCTTAAATCTTACCGTTCTGGCGGCATTGGCATACAAGTGTGGTACGATAGCGAGCGGAGTGATAGCGTGTGGTGAACGGGTGTGGTACGATAGCGTGTGCTGAACGGGTGTGGTACGATAGCGTGTGGTGAGCCGGTGAGGTACGATAGCGAGCGAACAATACCTAGTGTTGGGAAGGCTCGTACGTGCCAAGACTCCTGTCTGCACACCCCCCACGGAGGCGCATCCATCACGGCGTCACTGTGGACTCTTGCCTCTCGGCCGGTGGCGGGAAGGGGCCACTATGGTGGGCGGGGCGGCACCATAGTGGCCCCCGTGTGAGGGCCCGGGTGTGGGTTCCCGTGCACCCTGGCGCTGTCAGTCACACTGCCGCCACACTTCTCTTCGTCTCTCGTTTCATTCGGTAACTAGTAACAAACTATTCTTGTTATATTGTTGCGTGTGGTGTCTTGTTCCTCTCCCTGCCTCTCAAGGCTCCTGCGGGGGGTCTTCCTGCCTCTCAGGGCTCCTGCGGGGGTCTCCCTGCCTCTCAAGGCTCCTGCGGGGGGTCTTCCTGCCTCTCAGGGCTCCTGCGGGGGGTCTTCCTGCCTCTCAGGGCTCCTGCGGGGGTCTCCCTGCCTCTCAAGGCTCCTGCGGGGGGTCTTCCTGCCTCTCAGGGCTCCTGCGGGGGGTCTTCCTGCCTCTCAGGGCTCCTGCGGGGGTCTCCCTGCCTCTCAGGGCTCCTGCGGGGGTCTCCCTGCCTCTCAGGGCTCCTGCGGGGGTCTCCCTGCCTCTCAGGGCTCCTGCGGGGGTCTTCCTGCCTCTCAGGGCTCCTGCGGGGGGTCTCCCTGCCTCTCAGGGCTCCTGCGGGGGTCTCCCTGCCTCTCAGGGCTCCTGCGGGTCTCCCTGCCTCTCAGGGCTCCTGCGGGGGGTCTCCCTGCCTCTCAGGGCTCCTGCGGGGGGTCTTCCTGCCTCTCAGGGCTCCTGCAGGAAGTCTCCCTGCCTCTCAGGGCTCCTGCGGGGGGTCTCCCTTCCTCTCAGGGCTCCTGCGGGGGGTCTCCCTGCCTCTCAGGGCTCCTGCGGGGGGTCTTCCTGCCTCTCAGGGCTCCTGCGGGGGGTCTTCCTGCCTCTCAGGGCTCCTGCGGGGGGTCTCCCTGCCTCTCAGGGCTCCTGCGGGGGGTCTCCCTGCCTCTCAGGGCTCCTGCGGGGGGTCTTCCTGCCTCTCAGGGCTCCTGCGGGGGGTCTTCCTGCCTCTCAGGGCTCCTGCGGGGGGTCTCCCTGCCTCTCAGGGCTCCTGAGGGGGGTCTTCCTGCCTCTCTGGGCTCCTGCGGGGGGTCTCCCTGCCTCTCAGGGCTCCTCCGGGGGGTCTCCCTGCCTCTCAGGGCTCCTGCGGGGGGTCTCCCTGCCTCTCAGGGCTCCTGCGGGGGGTCTCCCTGCCTCTCAGGGCTCCTGCGGGGGGTCTTCCTGCCTCTCAGGGCTCCTGCGGGGGGTCTCCCTGCCTCTCAGGGCTCCTGCGGGGGGTCTTCCTGCCTCTCAGGGCTCCTGCGGGGGGTCTCCCTGCCTCTCAGGGCTCCTGCGGGGGGTCTTCCTGCCTCTCAGGGCTCCTGCGGGGGGTCTCCCTGCCTCTCAGGGCTCCTGCGGGGGGTCTCCCTGCCTCTCAGGGCTCCTGCGGGGGGTCTTCCTGCCTCTCAGGGCTCCTGCGGGGGTCTCCCTGCCTCTCAGGGCTCCGGCGGGGGGTCTTCCTGCCTCTCAGGGCTCCTGCGGGGGGTCTTCCTGCCTCTCAGGGCTCCTGCGGGGGTCTCCCTGCCTCTCAGGGCTCCGGCGGGGGGTCTCCCTGCCTCTCAGGGCTCCTGCGGGGGGTCTTCCTGCCTCTCAGGGCTCCTGCGGGGGGTCTCCCTGCCTCTCAGGGCTCCTGCGGGGGGTCTCCCTGCCTCTCAGGGCTCCGGCGGGGGGTCTTCCTGCTTCTCAGGGCTCCGGCGGGGGGTCTTCCTGCCTCTCAGGGCTCCTGCGGGGGGTCTCCCTGCCTCTCAGGGCTCCTGAGGGACGTCTCCCTGCCTCTCAGGGCTCCTGAGGGACGTCTGCCTGCCTCTCAGGGCTCCTGAGGGACGTCTCCCTGCCTCTCAGGGCTCCTGAGGGACGTCTCCCTGCCTCTCAGGGCTCCTGAGGGACGTCTCCCTGCCTCTCAGGGCTCCTGAGGGACGTCTCCCTGCCTCACGGAGCATCTCCTGGCCTCGAGGACTGCCGAGAAACAGTCCCGTAGTCTCCGTAAAAGTTCTCGTTATCCAAGTATACCAGGAAGAAAACGGAGACATTTTCATGTAATATAACTTAGTAATTGTATGCGATAACTCTTAAACTTTGTCCGTTTTTCTTTCCTACCTTTAACAAGCAGTGCACAATATATGTTGGAACTTTTTTTTTTCTTTTTTTTCTTTCCGAGGCAGAACCTAATGCCTCTGTTCACCTAGCAGGACATAGGTACCCCGGGAGTTAGACAGCTAGGGTGGGGACCCATCATGGGAACAGGCTGCCTGTCCCCGCCACAATGAATTATTTATTATTATTATTATAGCACATTAATTGGAACAATGAGGAGACTCGAACCAGCGAACGAGACATTCCCAGTAATGGTTCTGAGGTTACCTTACCTTGAGATGGTTTCGGGGCTTAGCGTCCCCGCGGCCCGGTCCTCAACCAGGACTAATACAGGTGGTGTATGAATCTGTGAGGCGTTACCAGTAACGGTACCATATCTTGAGGTTATCTTGAGATGATTTCGGGGCTTTTAGTGTCCCCGCGGCCCGGTCCTCGACCAGGCCTCCACTCCCAGGAAGCAGCCCGTGACAGCTGACTAACACCCAGGTACCTATTTACTGCTAGGTTACAGGGGCATAAGGTGAAAGAAACTCTGTCCATTGTTTCTCGCCGGCGCCCGGGATCGAACCCGGGACCACAGGATTACAAGTCCAGCGTGCTGTCCGCTCGGCCGACCGGCTCCCGTGCTGTATAAACCATGGTGTATAAAGTTGTATATCGCCTCCCTCTCTTCCTGCAAGCATAAATAACCTCTACCAACGACAGTTCTCCCAGCAGTGATATTCACAGACGTGTATACCTTACTGTTCTCGGTATATACATACATATAGAGTATACTGTAGTCCTGGACTACGTTAAGGACTACAGTATACATCCTGGTAACTAAGCTTTTGTAGTGGCCTTAATTAATAACCCTGCAAAGATTGATAGACGTAAAGTCCATCCCGCGATCCAACACACGCTGGGAGTCGAACTCTGACTTCAACAGTCACGTCGGACAGCATCGTTGAACAGACCGCCAGAGTTACGCACTAGAAGATGACGCAGGTAGCCACGAGTACGCAAATGGAGGAAGAACATGTACGCGTAGCTGAGAACGCTGTTCTCTCCGGCGTGAACAGGCGGCAGTGTTCACTACACGTTCTCCGGCAGCAGGAGGCGGCGGCGGCCAGGAGCCACCCTTCTTCACCCTGCAGGAGGATCTGCGAGGCGCTAGACTCATTCCCCAGTGATTACTTTTAAGGGGAAGTGAAACTGTCGGAAGTTGAAGCGGAAAGGCGGAGTTTTGTGGTGTTTTTGTAGCTGGGAAAACTTGCTGTGTGGAGCTGGGAGGTCCCCGTCCTGCGCTGTGTGTGTGTGTGTGTGTGTGTGTGTGTGTGTGTGTGTGTAGGGGGGGGGGTCGCTGACCCCATCCCTCAGGGTGTGGTATTTCATTTGTGTGTTTACAAAGGCTTTACACCATGAGCTTAGTGGCGGAGGGTAAAGTGTGTGCAGGTGTAGTCCCGCGGCTTGTCACTGGAACTTCCCCGGCTTAAAGCGGTTAATGACGCTCTTCTTAACTTCCCAGAGTTCATCATTTTGGATGCTTGGGGTCCGCCTGAGGCGCCGCTGAAACTAGTATACAATGATAGTGATTTTCATATGTAGATTTATTTATAATTATGTAATTGGGAGCCGATCACTAACTCTTAAGATGTTGCTTTTGGACTCTTTATTGTGTTTATCTTGTCTTTCATATTTCTTCTCTTCCTCTTCCTGCTGCTCCAGACTTGGTCAACTCGGCCCTCCCCCTCCCCAGCAGCTCACGGCGTTAAAAATAACTTCTCGTGAATTGGTTCTCTCGGCAGGTTATAGGTATTCAGGACGTTCTACTTCCACCAATACTGTCCCCGCTTTGTACTCCAGTTATCTCCCTTACACACACACACACACACACACACACACACACACACACACACACACACACACACACACACACACACACACACACACACACACACACACCACACACACTACACACCACACCACACACCACACCCCACACACCACACACCACACACCACACACACACCACACACACACTACACACCACACCACACACCACACACCACACACCACACACCACACACACACCACACACCACACACACACACACACCACACACACACCACACACACCACACACACACACACACCACACACACACCACACACACCACACCACACACACACCACACACACACCACACACACACACACACACACATGGGGACTGGCAGGCTGGCTGATTGGACAGCGCTCTAAGCTCATGAACCTACGGACCAGGGTTCGATCCCGGCAGCCGGCGGAAAAACAAATGGGCACTTTCTTTCACCCTGATGCACCTGTTCACCTAGCAGTAAATAGCTGTCTAACTCCCAGGTACCTGATAGGCAAATAGGCAGATGCTACGGACTGCATCCTGTGTGTGCGTGTCTGAGGGGGAGGGGGGGGGGTAATTAGGCTGCGAGCAGCCGCGTCCAACAGCCTGGTTGACCAGTCCAACAACGAGGAGGCCTGGTCGACGACCGGGCCGCGGGGACGCTAAGTCCCAGAAACACTCCAAGGTAACTTCAAGGTAGTTAGTAACAGTTGATTGATAGTTGAGAGGCGGGCCGAAAGAGCAGAGCTCAACCCCCGCAAGCACAACTAGGTGAATACATATTAACGTATACACACACATGATATGGGGGTGCCCCGGCAGTGCCCGGGTCGACGCTGTCTGTGTGTGTCTGGCACCGCAGGACCGGGGGGGGGGGGAAGGGGGATGAAGAGAGAGTGGCTGTGACAGGTTTAAGACGCGTAGTGCAGTTTGAGAGAGCGATGCCACTCCTCCACTCCCACACTCCCTTAACTCCCCATTCCTTCCCCCCCCACTCTCCCCCCCCCTTCTCCACACCAATCTACCCCATCACCCCCCCCCCCACACACACCCTCTTCCCATGCTCACAGCCCTTATCTGATAGACCCGATAGACCATCACTAACGTGCAAATTGCCCCAAGATACGAAATTGCCGGCGGGCGTCTCTGTGCGTTTGGGAATTACTGATAAGCGCTTTATATTAGTAGTTTTGGAGACAGGGCGTGGGGGGGGGGGGCTGGTGGCTCTGGTGGCTGAGATGATCTTTCTGGGGGTCACTGAGGTTGGTGCAAGGTGCTGAGGTCACTGAGGTTGGTGCAAGGTGCTGAGGTCACTGAGGTTGGTGCAAGGTGCTGAGGTCACTGAGGTTGGTGCAGGGTGCTGAGGTCACTGAGGTTGGTGCAAGGTGCTGAGGTTACTGAGGTTGGTGCAAGGTGCTGAGGTCACTGAGGTTGGTGCAGGGTGCTGAGGTCACTGAGGTTGGTGCAGGGTGCTGAGGTCACTGAGGTTGGTGCAGGGTGCTGAGGTCACTGAGGTTGGTGCAGGGTGCTGAGGTCACTGAGGTTGGTGCAGGGTGCTGAGGTCACTGAGGTTGGTGCAGGGTGCTGAGGTCACTGAGGTTGGTGCAGGGTGCTGAGGTCACTGAGGTTGGTGCAGGGTGCTGAGGTCACTGAGGTTGGTGCAGGGTGCTGAGGTCACTGAGGTTGGTGCAGGGTGCTGAGGTCATTGAGGTTGGTGCAAGGTGCTGAGGTCACTGAGGTTGGTGCAAGGTGCTGAGGTCACTGAGGTTGGTGCAGGGTGCTGAGGTCACTGAGGTTGGTGCAGGGTGCTGAGGTCACTGAGGTTGGTGCAGGGTGCTGAGGTCACTGAGGTTGGTGCAGGGTGCTGAGGTCACTGAGGTTGGTGCAAGGTGCTGGACGAGAAGGTCAACAATGTATCACAGGGATCCAAACAGTGCTGTTAATTTCTCAGCGTATGTGTCCTCTAGGAAATATGCAGCAGAGGGGAGGTATACACGGTGATACATATGAATACATTGTAACGGGGGGTGGGGGGAAATAGCTCTATCTTGTCCATTATTCCACCCCCCAGTTAACTAACGAGGCCGGGGGAAACAGCTCTCTCTAGTCCGTTATCCCGTCCCCAGTTAGCTAACTATTCTAGAGCACCTCCGGAGTTCCTAAGGCAACCTCTCTCGTTCAACACCTTGTAACCTAAGGTATTTGACTACCTAGGTGCTAAGACTACAAGGCGCCGTAACTTGATCAGTTACCCGAAACTCTAGAGAGAACTCTAGAATACAGAATCATTGCCTCAAACGTAAAAGAGATAACGAAAGGAAAGAAATGCATAGTGAAGTAATTAGTGAGGGTTTGGGGTGAGAGGGAGCGAAGTGGGAGGAGTGAGGAGGGTCATTAGTTGAAAGTGAGAGTTGAGAGAGGGGTGGAGGGAGAGGTGTAGATAGGTAGTAGTAGAAGAGTAGATAGAAGTAGAAGAGTAGATAGTAGAAGACGAAATGCTGCCACCATCCATTCATGATCATTACATACAAGACAAGGAATGGAACTTGCCTGTATCACAAAATTCTCAAAGGATGTTATCATGAGTTCATTATTAGTATGTTCCCTCTGTACCATGTATCAACTCCAAACATGTACTCACTTATATCATGAACCCAGTAACCACTGAGGCTTTCTCAAATCCTCAACTCAAAGCTCTAGGGCACAAAGTTAAACACAATTTAAATAATAAATTCAT